>NW_027511563.1:0-23999 GCF_048772815.1 Callospermophilus lateralis | reverse complement strand
AAAAAATATATGCTGGTATTTCGGAAACGTGTTAATTCTTAGAAGCTTGACAACCCCTCTCAATGAAAGTGCTTTTCAACAGTCTGTGCTTAGGGCTACTTGAAGAGGAAACAAACCGTAGAGACAAAACTGAGAACTCCTTTATTTTGTGAAGTTTCAAAGAGCTACTACGAACCGTGTTGGATTTAGAGTTGCAAATTCATCTATCTATATAGGACAGAGCAGAGGGAATCTTAAATATAAAAACTGCTTCTGTAGACGAACGCTTCAACCTAGAAGAAAAAAGTTTGGTGAGCCACGTGGGATTTGTGTTCTGATCATTACCACCAAGTATCATCAAGATTGGGTGAAAAAATATTTGCAGGTATTTCGGAAACTCTTTAATTCTTAGAAGTTTGGCAACCCCTCTCAATGAAAGTGCTTTTCCACAGTCTGTGCTTAGGGCTACTTGAAGAGGAAACAAACCATAGAGACAAAACTGAGAACTCCTTTATTTTGTCAAGTTTCAAAGAGCTACTCCAAACCATGTTGGATTTAGAGTTCCAAATTCATCTATCTATATTGGAGAGAACAGAATGAAACCTAAATATAAAAACTGCTACTGTACACGAACGCTTCAACCTATAAGAACAAAATTTGGTGAGCCAAGTGTGATTTGTGTACTGATCATTACCACCAAGTATCATCAAGATTGCGTAAAAAATATTTGCTGGTATTTCGGAAAGTCGTTAATTCTTTGAAGCTTGGCAACCCCTCTCGATGAAAGTGCTTTTCCACAGTCTGTGCCTAGGGCTATTGAAGAGGAAACAAACCATAGAGACAAAACTGAGAACTCCTTTATTTTGTCAAGATTCAAAGAGATACTACAAATCATGTTGGATTTAGAGTTCCACATTCATCGATCTATATAGGAGAGAACAGAGGGAAAACTAAATATAAAAACTGCTACTGTACACGAACGCTTCAACCTAGAAGAACAAAATTTGGTGAGCCAAGTGGGATTTATGTACTGATCATTACCACCAAGTATCATCAAGATTGGGTGAAAAAGTGTTCGCTCGTATTTCGGAAACTTGTTAATTCTTAGAAGGTAGGCAACCCCTCTCAATGAAAGTGCTTTTACTCAGTCTGTGCTTAGGGCTACTTAAAGAGGAAAAAAAACATAGAGACAAAACTGAGAACTCTTTTATTTTGTCAAGTTTCAAAGAGCTACTACAAACCATGTTGGATTTAGGGTTCCAAATTCATCTATCAATATAGGTGAGAGCAGATGGAAACCTAAATATAAAAACTACTACTGTAGACGAACGCTTCAACCTAGAAGAACAAAATTTGGTGAGCCAAGTGGGATTTGTGTACTGATCATTACCACAATGTATCATCAAGATTGGGTGAAAAAATATTTGCAGGTATTTATGAAACTCCTTAATTCTTAGAAGGTTGGCAACCCCTCTCGATGAGAGTGCTGTTCCACAGTCTGTGCCTAGGGCTACTTGAAGAGGAAACAAACCATAGAGTCATAACTGAGAACTCCTTTATTTGTCAAGATTCAAAGAGCTACAACAAACCATGTTGGATTTAAGGTTCCAAATTCATCTATTTATATTGGAGAGAACAGAAGGAAACCTAAATATAAAAACTGCTACTGTAAACGAATGCTTCAACCTAGAAGAACAAAATTTGGTGAGCCAAGTCGGATTTGTGTACTAATCATTACCACCAAGTATTATCAAGATCGTGTGAAAAAATATTTCCTTGTATTTCGGAAAATCGTTAATTCTTAGAAGCTTGGCAACCCCTCTCGATGAAAGTTCTTTTCCACAGTCTGTGCTGAGGGCTACTTGAAGGGGAAGCAAACCATGGAGACAAAACTAAGACCTCCTTTATTTTGTAAAGTTTCAAAGAGCTACTACAAACCATGTTGGATTTAGAGTTCCAAATTCATCTATCTATATAGGAGAGAACAGAGGGAAAACTAAATATAAAAACTGCTACTGTAGACGAACGCTTCAACCTAGAAGAACAAAATTTGGTGAGCCAAGTGAAATGTGTGTACTGATCATTACCACCAAGTATAATCAAGATTGGGTGAAAAAAATATTTGCTGGTATTTGGGAAACTCGTTAATTCTTAGAAGCTTGGCAACCACTCTCAATGAAAGTGCTTTTCCACAGTCTGTACCTAGGGCTAGGAAGAGGAAACAAACCATAGACACAAAACTGAGAACTCCTTTATTTTGTCAAGTTTCAAAGAGCTTCTACGAACCATGTTGGATTTAGATTTCCAAATTCATCTATCTGTATAGGAGAGAACAGAGGGAAACCTAAATATAAAAACTGCTACTGTAGACGAACGCTTCAAACCTAGAAGAAGAAAATTTGGTGAGCCAAGTGGGATTTGTGTACTGATCATTACCACAAGTATCATCAAGATTGGATGAAAAAATATTTGCTGGTATTTCGGAACTCGTTAATTCTTAGAAGGTTGGCAACCCCTCTCAGTGAAAGTGCTTTTCCACAGTCTGTGCATAGGGCTACTTAAAGAGAAAACAAACCATAGAGACAAAACTGAGAACTCCTTTATTTTGTCAAGTTTCAAAGAGCTTCTACTAACCATGTTGAATTTTGAGTTCCAAATTCATCTATATATATAAGAGAGAACAGTGGGAAAACTAAATATAAAAACTACTACTGTAGATGAACGCTTCAACCTAGAAGAACAAAATTTGGTGAGCCAAGTGGAATTTGTGTACTGATCATTACCATCAAGTATCATCAAGATCGGGTGAAAAAATATTTGCTGGTATTTCGGGAAGTCGTTAATTCTTAGAAGCTTGGCAACGCCTCTCAATGAATGTGCTTTCCACAGTCTGTGCTGAGGGCTACTTGAAGAGGAAAAAAACATAGAGACAAAACTGAGACCTCCTTTATTTTGTCAAGTTTCAAAGAGCTACTACAAATCATGTTGGATTTAGAGTTCCACATTCATCTATCTATATAGGAGAGAACAGAGGGAAAACTAAATATAAAAACTACTACTGTAGATGAACGCTTCAACCTAGAAGAACAAAATTTGGTGAGCCAAGTGGGATTTGTGTACTGATCATTACCACCAAGTATCATCAAGATTGGGTGAAAAATATTTGCTGGTATTTGGGAAAATCGTTAATTATTAGAAGCTTGGCAACCCCTCTCAATGAAAGTGCTTTTACACAGTCTGTGCTTAGGGCTACTTAAAGCGGAAACAAACCATAGAGACAAAACTGAGAACTCCTTTATTTTGTCAAGTTTCAAAGAGCTACTACAAACCATGTTGGATTTAGAGTTCCTAATTCATGTATCTATATAGGAGAGAGCAGAGGGAAACCTAAATATAAAAACTGCTACTGTAGACGAACGCTTCAACCTAGAAGAACAAAATTTGGTGAGCCAAGTGGGATTTGGGTAATTATCATTACCACCAAGTATCATCAAGATTGGGTGAAAAAATATATGCTGGTATTTCGGAAACTCGTTAATTCTTAGAAGCTTGACAACCCCTCTCAATGAAAGTGCTTTTCCACAGTCTGTGCTTAGGTCTACTTAAAGAGGAAACAAAATATAGAGACAAAACTGAGAACTCTTTTATTTTGTCAAGTTTCAAAGAGCTACTACGAACCATGTTGTATTTAGAGTTCCAAATTCATCTATCTATATAGGAGAGAGCAGATGGAAATATAAATATACAAACTGCTAGTGTAGACGAACGGTTCAACCTAGAAGAACAAAATTTGGTGAGCCAAGTGGGATTTATGTACTGATCATTACCACCAAGTATCATCAAGATTGGGTGAAAAAATATTTGCTGGTATTTCGGAAACTCGTTAATTCTTAGAAGGTTGGCAACCCCTCTCAATGAAAGTGCTTTTCCACAGTCTGTGCCTATGGAAACTTGAAGAGGAAACAAACGATAGAGACAAAACTGAGAACTCCTTTATTTTGTCAAGTTTCAAAGAGCTACTACAAACCATGTTGGATTTATAGTTCCACATTCATCTATCTATATAGGAGAGAACAGAGGGAAAACTAAATATAAAAACTACTACTGTAGATGAACGCTTCAACCTAGAAGAACAAAATTGGGTGAGCCAAGTGGGATTTGTGTACTGATCATTTCCACCAAGTATCATCAAGATTGGCTGAAAAAATATATGCTGGTATTTCGGAAACGCGTTAATTCTTAGAAGCTTGACAACCCCTCTCAATGATAGTGCTTTTCCACAGTCTGTGCTTTGGGCTACTTGAAGAGGAAACAAACCATAGAGACAAAACTGAGAACTCCTTTATTTTGTTAAGTTTCAAAGAGCTACTACGAACCGTGTTGGATTTAGAGTTGCAAATTCATCTATCTATATAGGACAGAGCAGAGGGAATCTTAAATATAAAAACTGCTTCTTAGACCAACGCTTCAACCTAGAAGAACAAAATTTGGTGAGCCACGTGGGATTTGTGTACAAATCATTACCAACAAGTATCATCAAGATTGGGTGAAAAAGTATTTGCTGGTATTTCGGAAACTCGTTAATTCTTAGAAGCTTGGCAACCCCTCTCAATGAAAGTGCTTTTCCACAGTCTGTGCCTAGGGCTACTTGAAGAGGAAACAAACCATAGAGACAAAACTGAGAACTCCTTTATTTTGTCAAGTTTCAAAGAGCTACTACGAACCACGTGGGATTTAGAGTTCCAAATTCATCTATCTATATAGGAGAGAACAGAAGGAAACATAAATATAAAAACTGCTACTGTACACGAACGCTTCAACCTAGAAGAACAAAATTTCGTGAGCCAAGTGGGATTTGTGTACTAATCATTACCACCATGTATCATCAAGATCGGGTGAAAAAATATTTGCTGGTATTTCGGGAAGTCGTTAATTCTTAGAAGCTTGGCAACCCCTCTCAATGAAAGTGCTTTTCCACAGTCTGTGCTGAGGGCTACTTGAAGAGGAAACAAACCATAGAGACAAAACTGAGAACTCCTTTATTTTGTAAAGTTTCAAAGAGCTACTACAAATCATGTTGGTTTTAGAGTTCCACATTCATCTATCTATATAGGAGAGAACAGAGGGAAAACTAAATATAAAAACTACTACTGTAGATGAACGCTTCAACCTAGAAGAACAAAATTTGGTGAGCCAAGTGGGATTTGTGTACTGATCATTACCACCAAGTATCATCAAGATTGGGTGAAAAATATTTGCTGGTATTTGGGAAACTCTTTAATTATTAGAAGCTTGGCAACCCCTCTCAATCAAAGTGCTTTTACACAGTCTGTGCTTAGGGCTACTTAAAGCGGAAACAAACCATAGAGACAAAACTGAGATCTCCTTCATTTTGTCAAGTTTCAAAGAGCTACTACAAACCATGTTGGATTTAAAGTTCCAAATTCATGAATCTATATAGGAGAGAGCAGAGGGAAACCTAAATATAAAAACTGCTACTGTAGACGAACGCTTCAACCTAGTAGAACAAAATTTGGTGAGCCAAGTGGGATTTGTGTACTTATCATTACCACCAAGTATCATTAAGATTGGGTGAAAAAATATTTGGTGGTATTTCGGAAACGCGTTAATTCTTAGAAGATTGACAACCCCTCTCAATGAAAGTGCTTTTTCACAGTCTGTGCTTAGGGCTACTTTAAGAGGAAACAAACCATAGAGACAAAACTGAGAACTCCTTTATTTTGTCAAGTTTCAAAGAGGTACTACTAACCATGTTGGATTTAGAGTTCCAAATTCATCTATCTATATAGGAGAGATCAGAGGGAATCCTACATATAAAAACTGCTTCTGTAGACGAACGCTTCAACCTAGAAGAACAAAATTTGGTGAGCCAAGTGGGATTTGTGTACTGATCATGACCACCAAGAATCATCAAGATTGGGTGAAAAAATATTTGCTGGTATTTCGGAAACTCGTTAATTCTTAGAAGCTTGACAACCCCTCTCAATGAAAGTGCTTTTACACAGACTGTGCTTAGGGCTACTTAAAGAGGAAACAAACCATGGAGACAAAACTTAGAACTCCTTTATTTTGTCAAGTTTCAAAGAGCTACTACAAACCATGTTGGATTTAGAGTTCAAAATTCATCTATCTATATAGGATTGAGCAGATGGAAATCTAAATATAAAAACTGCTACTGTAGACGAACGCTTCAACCTAGAAGAACAAAATTTGGTGAGCCAAGTGGGATTTGTGTACTGATCATTACCACCAAGTATCATCAAGATCGGGTGAAAAAATATTTGCTGGTATTTCAGAAACTCCTTAATTCTTAGAAGCTTGGCAACTTCTCTCAATGAAAGTGCTTTTCCACAGTCTGTGCTGAGGGCTACTTGAAGAGGAAACAAACCTTAGAGACAGAACTGAGAACTCCTTTATTTTGTAAAGTTTCAAAGAGCTACTACAAACCATGTTGGATTTAGAGTTCCACATTCATCTATCTATATAGGAGAGAACAGAGGGAAAACTAAATATAAAAACTACTACTGTAGATGAACGCTTCAACCTTGAAGAACAAAATTTGGTGAGCCAAGTGGGATTTGTGTACTGATCATTACCACCAAGTTTCATCAAGATGGGGTGAAAAAATATTTGCTGGTATTTCGGAAATGCGTTAATTCTTAGAAGCTTGACAACCCCTCTCAATGAAAGTGCTTTTCCAAAGTCTGTGCTTAGGGCTATTTGAAGAGGAAACAAACGATACTGACAAAACTGAGAACTCCTTTATTTTGTCAAGTTTCAAAGAGCTACTACGAACCATGTTGGATTTAGAGTTCCAAATTCATCTATCTATTTAGGACAGAGCAGAGGGAATCCTAAATATAAAAACTGCTTCTGTAGACGAACGCTTCAACCTAGAAGAAAAAAGTTTGTTAGCCACGTGGGATTTGTGTACTGATCATTACCACCAAGTATCATCAATATTGGGTGAAAAAATATTTGCAGGTATTTTGGAAACTCTTTAATTCTTAGAAGTTTGGCAACCCCTCTCAATGAAAGTGCTTTTCCACAGTCTGTGCTTAGGGCTACTTGAAGAGGAAACAAACCATAGAGACAAAACTGAGAACTCCTTTATTTTGTCAAGTTTCAAAGAGCTACTCCAAACCATGTTGGATTTAGAGTTCCAAATTCATCTATCTATATTGGAGAGAACAGAATGAAACCTAAATATAAAAACTGCTACTGTACACGAACGCTTCAACCTATAAGAACAAAATTTGGTGAGCCAAGTGTGATTTGTGTACTGATCATTACCACCAAGTATCATCAAGATTGCGTAAAAAATATTTGCTGGTATTTCGGAAAGTCGTTAATTCTTTGAAGCTTGGCAACCCCTCTCGATGAAAGTGCTTTTCCACAGTCTGTGCCTAGGGCTATTGAAGAGGAAACAAACCATAGAGACAAAACTGAGAACTCCTTTATTTTGTCAAGATTCAAAGAGATACTACAAATCATGTTGGATTTAGAGTTCCACATTCATCGATCTATATAGGAGAGAACAGAGGGAAAACTAAATATAAAAACTGCTACTGTACACGAACGCTTCAACCTAGAAGAACAAAATTTGGTGAGCCAAGTGGGATTTATGTACTGATCATTACCACCAAGTATCATCAAGATTGGGTGAAAAAGTGTTCGCTCGTATTTCGGAAACTTGTTAATTCTTAGAAGGTAGGCAACCCCTCTCAATGAAAGTGCTTTTACTCAGTCTGTGCTTAGGGCTACTTAAAGAGGAAAAAAAACATAGAGACAAAACTGAGAACTCTTTTATTTTGTCAAGTTTCAAAGAGCTACTACAAACCATGTTGGATTTAGGGTTCCAAATTCATCTATCAATATAGGTGAGAGCAGATGGAAACCTAAATATAAAAACTACTACTGTAGACGAACGCTTCAACCTAGAAGAACAAAATTTGGTGAGCCAAGTGGGATTTGTGTACTGATCATTACCACAATGTATCATCAAGATTGGGTGAAAAAATATTTGCAGGTATTTATGAAACTCGTTAATTCTTAGAAGGTTGGCAACCCCTCTCGATGAGAGTGCTGTTCCACAGTCTGTGCCTAGGGCTACTTGAAGAGGAAACAAACCATAGAGTCATAACTGAGAACTCCTTTATTTGTCAAGATTCAAAGAGCTACAACAAACCATGTTGGATTTAGAGTTCCAAATTCATCTATTTATATAGGAGAGAACAGAAGGAAACCTAAATATAAAAACTGCTACTGTAAACGAACGCTTCAACCTAGAAGAACAAAATTTGGTGAGCCAAGTCGGATTTGTGTACTAATCATTACCACCAAGTATTATCAAGATCGTGTGAAAAAATATTTCCTTGTATTTCGGAAAATCGTTAATTCTTAGAAGCTTGGCAAGCCCTCTCGATGAAAGTTCTTTTCCACAGTCTGTGCTGAGGGCTACTTGAAGGGGAAGCAAACCATGGAGACAAAACTAAGACCTCCTTTATTTTGTAAAGTTTCAAAGAGCTACTACAAACCATGTTGGATTTAGAGTTCCAAATTCATCTATCTATATAGGAGAGAACAGAGGGAAAACTAAATATAAATACTACTACTGTAGATGAACGCTTCAACCTAGAAGAACAAAATTTGGTGAGCCAAGTGAAATGTGTGTACTGATCATTACCACCAAGTATCATCAAGATTGGGTGAAAAAAATATTTGCTGGTATTTGGGAAACTCGTTAATTCTTAGAAGCTTGGCAACCACTCTCAATGAAAGTGCTTTTCCACAGTCTGTACCTAGGGCTAGGAAGAGGAAACAAACCATAGACACAAAACTGAGAACTCCTTTATTTTGTCAAGTTTCAAAGAGCTTCTACGAACCATGTTGGATTTAGATTTCCAAATTCATCTATCTGTATAGGAGAGAACAGAGGGAAACCTAAATATAAAAACTGCTACTGTAGACGAACGCTTCAACCTAGAAGAAGAAAATTTGGTGAGCCAAGTGGGATTTCTGTACTGATCATTACCACCAAGTATCATCAAGATTGGATGAAAAAATATTTGCAGGTATTTCGGAAACTCGTTATAATTCTTAGAAGGTTGGCAACCCCTCTCAGTGAAAGTGCTTTTCCACAGTCTGTGCATAGGGCTACTTAAAGAGAAAACAAACCATAGAGACAAAACTGAGAACTCCTTTATTTTGTCAAGTTTCAAAGAGCTTCTACTAACCATGTTGAATTTTGAGTTCCAAATTCATCTATATATATAAGAGAGAACAGTGGGAAAACTAAATATAAAAACTACTACTGTAGATGAACGCTTCAACCTAGAAGAACAAAATTTGGTGAGCCAAGTGGAATTTGTGTACTGATCATTACCATCAAGTATCATCAAGATCGGGTGAAAAAATATTTGCTGGTATTTCGGGAAGTCGTTAATTCTTAGAAGCTTGGCAACGCCTCTCAATGAAAGTGCTTTTCCACAGTCTGTGCTGAGGGCTACTTGAAGAGGAAAAAAACATAGAGACAAAACTGAGACCTCCTTTATTTTGTCAAGTTTCAAAGAGCTACTACAAATCATGTTGGATTTAGAGTTCCACATTCATCTATCTATATAGGAGAGAACAGAGGGAAAACTAAATATAAAAACTACTAGTGTAGATGAACGCTTCAACCTAGAAGAACAAAATTTGGTGAGCCAAGTGGGATTTGTGTACTGATCATTACCACCAAGTATCATCAAGATTGGGTGAAAAATATTTGCTGGTATTTGGGAAAATCGTTAATTATTAGAAGCTTGGCAACCCTCTCAATGAAAGTTCTTTTACACAGTCTGTGCTTAGGGCTACTTAAAGCGGAAACAAACCATAGAGACAAAACTGAGAACTCCTTTATTTTGTCAAGTTCAAAGAGCTACTACAAACCATGTTGGATTTAAAGTTCCAAATTCATGTATCTATATAGGAGAGAGCAGAGGGAAACCTAAATATAAATACTGCTACTGTAGACGAACGCTTCAACCTAGAAGAACAAAATTTGGTGAGCCAAGTGGGATTTGGGTACTGATCATTTCCACCAAGTATCATCAAGATTGGGTGAAAAAATATATGCTGGTATTTCGGAAACTCGTTAATTCTTAGAAGCATGACAACCCCTCTCAATGAAAGTGGTTTTCCACAGTCTGTGCTTAGGGCTACTTAAAGAGGAAACAAACCATAGAGACAAAACTGAGAACTCTTTTATTTTGTCAAGTTTCAAAGAGCTACTATGAACCATGTTGGATTTAGAGTTCCAAATTCATCTATCTATATAGGAGAGAGGGGAGGGAATCCTAAATATAAAAACTGCTACTGTAGACGAACGCTTCAACCTAGAAGAACAAAATTTGGTTAGCCAAGTGGGATTTGTGTACTGATCATTACCACCAAGTATCATCAAGATTGGGTGAAAAAATATTTGCTGGTATTTCGGAAACTGTTAATTCTTAGAAGGTTGGAAACCCCTATCAATGAAAGTGCTTTTCCACAGTCTGTGCCTAGGGCTACTTGAAGAGGAAACAAACCATAGAGACAAAACTGATAACTCCTTTATTTTGTCAAGTTTCAAAGTGCTACTACGAACCATGTTGGATTTAGAGTTCCAAATTCATCTATCTATATCAGAGAGAACAGAAGGAAACCTAAATATAAAAACTGCTACTGTACACGAACGCTTCACCCTAGAAGAACAAAATTTCATGAGCCAAGTGGGATTTGTGTACAAATCATTACCACCAAGTATCATCAAGATTGGGTGAAAAAATATTTGCTGGTATTTCGGAAACTCGTTAATTCTTAGAAGGTTGGCAACCCCTGTCAATGAAAGTGCTTTTCCACAGTCTGTGCATAGGGCTACTTGAAGAGGAAACAAACCATAGAGACAAAACTGAGAACTCCTTTATTTTGTCAAGTTTCAAAGAGCTACTACAAACCATGTTGGATTTAGAGTTCCACATTCTTCTATCTATATAGGAGAGAACAGAAGGAAACCTAAATATAAAACCTACTACTGTACACGAACGCTTCAACCTGTAAGAACAAAATTTGGTGAGCCAAGTGGGATTTGTGTACTGATCATTACCACCAAGTATCATCAAGATTGCGTAAAAAAATACTTGCTGGTATTTCGGAAACTCGTTAATTCTTAGAAGCTTGACAACCCTTTCGATGAAAGTGCTTTTCCACTGTCTGTGCCTAGGGCTACTTGAAGAGGAAACAAACCATAGAGAAAAAACTGATAACTCCTTTATTTTGTCAAGTTTCAAAGAGCTACTACAAACCATGTTGGATTTAGAGTTCCAAATTCATCTATCTATATAGGATTGAGCAGATGGAAATCTAAATATAAAAACTGCTACTGTAGACGAACGGTTCAACCTAGAAGAACAAAATTTGGTGAGCCAAGTGGGATTTGTGTACTGATCATTACCACCAAGTATCATCAAGATTGGGTGAAAAAATATTTGCAGGTATTTCAAAAACTCGTTAATTCTTAGAAGGTTGGCAACCCCTCTCAATGAAAGTGCATTTCCACAGTCAGTGCCTAGGGAAACTTGAAGAGGAAACAAACCATAGAGACAAAACTGAGAACTCCTTTATTTTTTCAAGTTCCAAAGAGCTACTACAAACCATGTTGGATTTATAGTTCCACATTCATCTATCTATATAGGAGAGAACAGAGGGAAAACTAAATATAAAAACTACTACTGTAGATGAACGCTTCAACCTAGAAGAACAAAATTGGGTGAGCCAAGTGGGATTTGTGTACTGATCATTTCCACCAAGTATCATCAAGATTGGCTGAAAAAATATATGCTGGTATTTCGGAAACGCGTTAATTCTTAGAAGCTTGACAACCCCTCTCAATGAAAGTGCTTTTCCACAGTCTGTGCTTTGGGCTACTTGAAGAGGAAACAAACCATAGAGACAAAACTGAGAACTCCTTTATTTTGTGAAGTTTCAAAGAGCTACTACGAACCGTGTTGGATTTAGAGTTCCAAATTCATCTATCTATATAGGACAGAGCAGAGGGAATCTTAAATATAAAAACTGCTTCTGTAGACGAACGCTTCAACCTAGAAGAACAAAATTTTGAGCCAAGTGGGATTTGTGTACTGATCATTACCACCAAGTATCATCAATATTGGGTGAAAAAATATTTGCAGGTATTTCGGATACTCGTTAATTCTTAGAAGCTTGGCAACCCCTCTCAATGAAAGTGCTTTTCCACAGTCTGAGCCTAGGGCTACTTGAAGAGGAAACAAACCATAGATACAAAACTGAGAACTCCTTTATTTTGTCAAGTTTCAAAGAGCTACTCCAAACCATGTTGGATTTAGAGTTCCAAATTCATCTATCTATATAGGAGAGAACAGAAGGAAACCTAAATATAAAAACTGCTTCTGTACACGAATGTTTCAACCTAGAAGAACAAAATTTGGTGAGCCAAGAGGGATTTGTGTACTGATAATACCACCAAGTATCATCAAGATTGGGTAAAAGAAATATTTGCTGGTATTTCGGAAACTCGTTAATTCTTAGAAGCTTGGCAACCCTCTCGATGAAAGTGCTTTTCCACAGTCTGTGCCTAGGGCTACTTGAAGACTAAACAAACCATAGAGACAAAACTGAGAACTCCTTTATTTTGTCAAGTTTCAAAGAGATACTACAAACCATGTTGGATTTAGAGTTCCAACTTCATCTATTTATATAGGAGAGAACAGAGGGAAACCTAAATATAAAAACTGCTACTGTAGACGAACGCTTCAACCTAGAAGAACAAAATTTGGTGAGCCAAGTGCAATTTGTGTACTGATCATTACCACCAAGTATCATCAAAATTGGGTGAAAAAATATTTGCTGGTATTTCGGGAAGTCGTTAATTCTTAGAAGCTTGGCAACCCCTCTCAATGAAAGTGCTTTTCCACAGTCTGTGCTGAGGGCTACTTGAAGAGGAAAAAACCATAGAGACAAAACTGAGACCTCCTTTATTTTGTCAAGTTTCAAAGAGCTACTACAAATCATGTTGGATTTAGAGTTCCACATTCATCTATCTATATAGGAGAGAACAGAGTTAAAACTAAATATAAAAACTACTACTGTAGATGAACGCTTAAACCTAGAAGAACAAAATTTGGTGAGCCAAGTGGGATTTGTGTACTGATCATTACCACCAGTATCATCAAGATTGGGTGAAAAATATTTGCTGGTATTTGGGAAACTCGTTAATTATTAGAAGCTTGGCAACCCCTCTCAATGAAAGTGCTTTTACACAGTCTGTGCTTAGGGCTACTTAAAGCGGAAACAAACCATAGAGACAAAACTGAGAACTCCTTTATTTTGTCAAGTTTCAAAGAGCTACTACAAACCATGTTGGATTTAAAGTTAAAATTCATGTATCTATATAGGAGAGAGCAGAGGGAAACCTAAATATAAAAACTGCTACTGTAGACGAACGCTTCAACCTAGAAGAACAAAATTTGGTGAGCCAAGTGGGATTTGGGTACTTATCATTACCACCAAGTATCATCAAGATTGGGTGAAAAAATATATGCTGGTATTTCTGAAACTTGTTAATTCTTAGAAGCTTGACAACCCCTCTCAATGAAAGTGCTTTTCCACAGTCTGTGCTTAGGGCTACTTAAAAAGGAAACAAAACATAGAGACAAAACTGAGAACTCTTTTATTTTGTCAAGTTTCAAAGAGCTACTACGAACCATGTTGGATTTAGAGTTCCAAATTCATCTATCTATATAGGAGAGAGCAGAGGGAATCCTAAATATAAAAACTGCTACTGTAGACGAACGCTTCAACCTAGAAGAACAAAATTTTGTTACCCAAGTGGGATTTGTGTACTGATCATTACCACCAAGTATCATCAAGATTGGGTGAAAAAATATTTGCTGGTATTTCGGAAACTCGTTAATTCTTAGAAGGTTGGAAACCCCTATCAATGAAAGTGCTTTTCCACAGTCTGTGCCGACGGCTACTTGAAGAGGAAACAACCATAGAGACAAAACTGATAACTCCTATATTTTGTCAAGTTTCAAAGTGCTACTACAAACCATGTTGGATTTAGAGTTCCACATTCATCTATCTATATAGGAGAGAACAGAGGGAAAACTAAATATAAAAACTACTACTGTAGATGAACGCTTCAACCTAGAAGAACAAAATTTGGTGAGCCAAGTGGGATTTGTGTACTGATCATTACCACCAAGTATCATCAAGATTGGGTGAAAAATATTTGCTGGTATTTGGGAAACTCGTTAATTATTAGAAGCTTGGCAACCCCTCTCAATGAAAGTGCTTTTACACAGTCTGTGCTTAGGGCTACTTAAAGCGGAAACAAACCACAGAGACAAAACTGAGAACTCCTTCATTTTGTCAAGTTTCAAAGAGCTACTACAAACCATGTTGGATTTAGAGTTCCAAATTCATCTATCTATATAGGACAGAGCAGAGGGAATCTTAAATATAAAAACTGCTTCTGTAGACGAACGCTTCAACCTAGAAGAACAAAATTTTGAGCCAAGTGGGATTTGTGTACTGATCATTACCACCAAGTATCATCAATATTGGGTGAAAAAATATTTGCAGGTATTTCGGATACTCGTTAATTCTTAGAAGCTTGGCAACCCCTCTCAATGAAGTGCTTTTCCACAGTCTGAGCCTAGGGCTACTTGAAGAGGAAACAAACCATAGATACAAAACTGAGAACTCCTTTATTTGTCAAGTTTCAAAGAGCTACTCCAAACCATGTTGGATTTAGAGTTCCAAATTCATCTATCTATATAGGAGAGAACAGAAGGAAACCTAAATATAAAAACTGCTTCTGTACACGAATGGTTCAACCTAGAAGAACAAAATTTGGTGAGCCAAGAGGGATTTGTGTACTGATAATACCACCAAGTATCATCAAGATTGGGTAAAAGAAATATTTGCTGGTATTTCGGAAACTCGTTAATTCTTAGAAGCTTGGCAACCCCTCTCGATGAAAGTGCTTTTCCACAGTCTGTGCCTAGGGCTACTTGAAGACTAAACAAACCATAGAGACAAAACTGAGAACTCCTTTATTTTGTCAAGTTTCAAAGAGATACTACAAACCATGTTGGATTTAGAGTTCCAACTTCATCTATTTATATAGGAGAGAACAGAGGAAACCTAAATATAAAAACTGCTACTGTAGACGAACGCTTCAACCTAGAAGAACAAAATTTGGTGAGCCAAGTGCAATTTGTGTACTGATCATTACCACCAAGTATCATCAAAATTGGGTGAAAAAATATTTGCTGGTATTTCGGGAAGTCGTTAATTCTTAGAAGCTTGGCAACCCCTCTCAATGAAAGTGCTTTTCCACAGTCTGTGCTGAGGGCTACTTGAAGAGGAAAAAACCATAGAGACAAAACTGAGACCTCCTTTATTTTGTCAAGTTTCAAAGAGCTACTACAAATCATGTTGGATTTAGAGTTCCACATTCATCTATCTATATAGGAGAGAACAGAGTTAAAACTAAATATAAAAACTACTACTGTAGATGAACGCTTAAACCTAGAAGAACAAAATTTGGTGAGCCAAGTGGGATTTGTGTACTGATCATTACCACCAGTATCATCAAGATTGGGTGAAAAATATTTGCTGGTATTTGGGAAACTCGTTAATTATTAGAAGCTTGGCAACCCCTCTCAATGAAAGTGCTTTTACACAGTCTGTGCTTAGGGCTACTTAAAGCGGAAACAAACCATAGAGACAAAACTGAGAACTCCTTTATTTTGTCAAGTTTCAAAGAGCTACTACAAACCATGTTGGATTTAAAGTTAAAATTCATGTATCTATATAGGAGAGAGCAGAGGGAAACCTAAATATAAAAACTGCTACTGTAGACGAACGCTTCACCCTAGAAGAACAAAATTTGGTGAGCCAAGTGGGATTTGGGTACTTATCATTACCACCAAGTATCATCAAGATTGGGTGAAAAAATATATGCTGGTATTTCTGAAACTCGTTAATTCTTAGAAGCTTGACAACCCCTCTCAATGAAAGTGCTTTTCCACAGTCTGTGCTTAGGGCTACTTAAAGAGGAAACAAAACATAGAGACAAAACTGAGAACTCTTTTATTTTGTCAAGTTTCAAAGAGCTACTACGAACCATGTTGGATTTAGAGTTCCAAATTCATCTATCTATATAGGAGAGAGCAGAGGGAATCCTAAATATAAAAACTGCTACTGTAGACGAACGCTTCACCTAGAAGAACAAAATTTTGTTACCCAAGTGGGATTTGTGTACTGATCATTACCACCAAGTATCATCAAGATTGGGTGAAAAAATATTTGCTGGTATTTCGGAAACTCGTTAATTCTTAGAAGGTTGGAAACCCCTATCAATGAAAGTGCTTTTCCACAGTCTGTGCCGACGGCTACTTGAAGAGGAAACAAACCATAGAGACAAAACTGATAACTCCTATATTTTGTCAAGTTTCAAAGTGCTACTACAAACCATGTTGGATTTAGAGTTCCACATTCATCTATCTATATAGGAGAGAACAGAGGGAAAACTAAATATAAAAACTACTACTGTAGATGAACGCTTCAACCTAGAAGAACAAAATTTGGTGAGCCAAGTGGGATTTGTGTACTGATCATTACCACCAAGTATCATCAAGATTGGGTGAAAAATATTTGCTGGTATTTGGGAAACTCGTTAATTATTAGAAGCTTGGCAACCCCTCTCAATGAAAGTGCTTTTACACAGTCTGTGCTTAGGGCTACTTAAAGCGGAAACAAACCACAGAGACAAAACTGAGAACTCCTTCATTTTGTCAAGTTTCAAAGAGCTACTACAAACCATGTTGGATTTAAAGTTCCAAATGCATGTATCTATATAGGAGAGAGCAGAGGGAAACCTAAATATAAAAACTGCTACTGTAGACGAACGCTTCAACCTAGAAGAACAAAATTTGGTGAGCCAAGTGGGATTTGTGTACTGATCATTACCACCAAGTATCATCAAGATTGGGTGAAAAACTATTTGCTGGTATTTCGGAAACGCGTTAATTCTTAGAAGATTGACAACCCCTCTCAATGAAAGTGCTTTTCCACAGTCTGTGCTTAGGGCTACTTAAAGAGGAAACAAAACATAGAGACAAAACTGAGAACTCTTTTATTTTGTCAAGTTTCAAAGAGCTACTACGAACCATGTTGGATTTAGAGTTCCAAATTCATCTATCTATATAGGAGAGAGCAGAGGGAATCCTAAATATAAAAACTGCTACTGTAGACGAACGCTTCAACCTAGAAGAACAAAATTTTGTTACCCAAGTGAGATTTGTGTACTGATCATTACCACCAAGTATCATCAAGATTGGGTGAAAAAATATTTGCTGGTATTTCGGAAACTCGTTAATTCTTAGAAGCTTGGAAACCCCTCTCAATGAAAGTGCTTTTCCACAGTCTGCGCTGAGGGCTACTTGAAGAGGAAACAAACCATAGAGACAAAAATGAGAACTTTTTTATTTTGTAAAGTTTCAAAGAGCTACTACAAACCATGTTGGATTTAGAGTTCCACATTCATCTATCTATATAGGAGAGAACAGAGGGAAAACTAAATATAAAAACTACTACTGTATATGAACGCTTCAACCTAGAAGAACAAAATTTCGTGAGCCAAGTGGGATTTGTGTACTAATCATTACCACCAAGTATCATCAAGATCGGGTGAAAAAATATTTGCTGGTATTTCGGAAACTCGTTAATTATTAGAAGGTTGGCAACCCCTATCAATGAAAGTGCTTTTACACAGTCTGTGCCTAGGGCTACTTGAAGAGGAAACAAACCATAGAGACAAAACTGAGAACTCCTTTATTTTGTCAAGTTTCAAAGAGCTACTCCAAACCATGTTGGATTTAGAGTTCCAAATTCATCTATCTATATAGGAGAGAACAGAAAGAAACCTAAATTAAAAACTGCTACTGTACACGAACGCTTCAACCTAGAAGAACAAAATTTCCTGAGCCAAGTGGGATTTGTGTACTAATCATTACCACCAAGTATCATCAAGATTGGGTGAAAAATATTTGCTGGAATTTGGGAAAATCTTTAATTATTAGAAGCTTGGCAACCCCTCTCGATGAAAGTGCTTTTCCACAGTCTGTGCCTAGGGCTATTGAAGAGGAAACAAACCATAGAGACAAAACTGAGAACTCCTTTATTTTGTCAAGATTCAAAGAGATACTACAAATCATGTTGGATTTAGAGTTCCACATTCATCGATCTATATAGGAGAGAACAGAGGGAAAACTAAATATAAAAACTACTACTGTAGATTAACGCTTCAACCTAGAAGAACAAAATTTGGTTAGCCAAGTGGGATTTGTGTACCGATCATTACCACCAAGTATCATCAAGATTGGGTGAAAAATATTTGCTGGTATTTGGGAAACTCGTTAATTATTAGAAGCTTGGCAACCCCTCTCAATGAAAGTGCTTTTACACAGTCTGTGCTTAGGGCTACTTAAAGCGGAAACAAACCATAGAGACAAAACTGAGAACTCCTTCATTTTGTCAAGTTTCAAAGAGCTACTACAAACCATGTTGGATTTAAAGTACCAAATTCATGTATCTATATAGGAGAGAGCAGAGGGAAACCTAAATATAAAAACTGCTACTGTAGACGAACGCTTCAACCTAGAAGAACAAAATTTGGTGAGCCAAGTGGGATTTGTGTACTGATCATTACCACCAAGTATCATCAAGATTGGGTGAAAAAATATTTGCTGGTATTTCGGAAACACGTTAATTCTTAGAAGATTGACAACCCCTCACAATGAAAGTGCTTTTTCACAGTCTGTGCTTAGGGCTACTTGAAGAGGAAACAAACCATAGAGACAAAACTGAGAACTCCTTTATTTTGTCAAGTTTCAAAGAGCTACTACAAATCATGTTGGATTTAGAGTTCCAAATTCATCTATCTATATAGGAGAGAGCAGATGGAAATCTAAATATAAAAACTGCTACTGTAGACGAACGCTTCAACCTAGAAGAACAAAATTTGGTGAGCCAAGTGGGATTTGTGTACTGATCATTACCACCAAGTATCATCAAGATTGGGTGAAAAAATATTTGCTGGTATTTCGGAAACTCGTTAATTCTTAGAAGCTTGACAACCCCTCTCAATGAAAGTGCTTTTACACAGTCTGTGCTTAGGGCTACTTAAAGAGGAAACAAACCATAGAGACAAAACTGAGAACTCCTTTATTTTTTCAAGTTTCAAAGAGCTACTACAAACCATGTTGGATTTAGAGTTCCAAATTCATCTAACTATATAGGATTGAGCAGATGGAAATCTAAATATAAAAACTGCTACTGTAGACGAACGCTTCAACCTACAGGAACAAAATTTCGTGAGCCAAGTGGGATTTGTGTACTGATCATTACCACCAAGTATCATCAAGATTGGGTGAAAAAATATTTGCAGGTATTTCGGAAACTCGTTAATTCTTAGAAGGTTGGCAACCCCTCTCAATGAAAGTGCTTTTCCACAGTGTGTGCCTAGGGCTTCTTGAAGATTAAACAAACCATAGAGACAAAACTGAGAACTCCTTTATTTTGTCAAGTTTCAAAGAGCTACTACAAACCATGTTGGATTTAGAGTTCCAAATTCATCTACCTATATAGGAGAGAACACAAGGAAACCTAATAATAAAAAGTGCTACTGTACACGAACGCTTCAACCGAGAAGTACAAATTTCGTGAGCCAAGTGGGATTTGTGTACTAATCATTACCACCAAGTATCATCAAGATCGGGTGAAAAAATATTTGCTGGTACTTCGGAAACTCGTTAATTCTTAGAAGCTTGGCAAGCCCTCTCAATGAAAGTGCTTTTCCACAGTCTGCGCTGAGGGCTACTTGAAGAGGAAACAAACATAGAGACAAAAATGAGAACTTTTTTATTTTGTAAAGTTTCAAAGAGCTACTACAAACCATGTTGGATTTAGAGTTCCACATTCATCTATCTATATAGGAGAGAACAGAGGGAAAACTAAATATAAAAACTACTACTGTATATGAACGCTTCAACCTAGAAGAACAAAATTTCCTGAGCCAAGTGGGATTTGTGTACTAATCATTACCACCAAGTATCATCAAGATCGGGTGAAAAAATATTTGCTGGTATTTCAGAAACTCGTTAATTCTTAGAAGGTTGGCAACCCCTATCAATGAAAGTGCTTTTACACAGTCTGTGCCTAGGGCTATTGAAGAGGAAACAAACCATAGAGACAAAACTGAGAACTCCTTTATTTTGTCAAGATTCAAAGAGATACTACAAATCATGTTGGATTTAGAGTTCCACATTCATCGATCTATATAGGAGAGAACAGAGGGAAAACTAAATATAAAAACTACTACTGTAGATGAACGCTTCAACCTAGAAGAACAAAATTTGGTGAGCCAAGTGGGATTTGTGTACTGATCATTACCACCAAGTATCATCAAGATTGGGAGAAAAATATTTGCTGGTATTTGGGAAATTCGTTAATTATTAGAAGCTTGGCAACCCCTCTCAATGAAAGTGCTTTTACACAGTCTGTGCTTAGGGCTACTTAAAGCGGAAACAAACCATAGAGACAAAACTGAGAACTCCTTATTTTGTCAAGTTTCAAAGAGCTACTACAAACCATGTTGGATTTAGAGTTCCAAATTCATCTATCTATATAGGAGAGAACAGAAGGAAACCTAAATTAAAAACTGCTACTGTACACGAACGTTTCAACCTAGAAGAACAAAATTCCTGAGCCAAGTGGGATTTGTGTACTAATCATTACCACCAAGTATCATCAAGATTGGGTGAAAAAATATTTGCTGGAATTTGGGAAAATCTTTAATTATTAGAAGCTTGGCAACCCCTCTCAATGAAAGTGTTTTTACACAGTCTGTGCTTAGGGCTACTTAAACCTTAAACAAACCATAGAGACAAAACTGAGAACTCCTTCATTTTGTCAAGTTTCAAAGAGCTACTACAAACCATGTTGGATTTAGAGTTCCAAATTCATCTAACTATATAGGATTGAGCAGATGGAAATCTAAATATAAAAACTGCTACTGTAGACGAACGCTTCAACCTACAGGAACAAAATTTCGTGAGCCAAGTGGGATTTGTGTACTGATCATTACCACCAAGTATCATCAAGATTGGGTGAAAAAATATTTGCAGGTATTTCGGAAACTCGTTAATTCTTAGAAGGTTGGCAACCCCTCTCAATGAAAGTGCTTTTCCACAGTGTGTGCCTAGGGCTTCTTGAAGATTAAACAAACCATAGAGACAAAACTGAGAACTCCTTTATTTTGTCAAGTTTCAAAGAGCTACTACAAACCATGTTGGATTTAGAGTTCCAAATTCATCTACCTATATAGGAGAGAACACAAGGAAACCTAATAATAAAAAGTGCTACTGTACACGAACGCTTCAACCGAGAAGTACAAATTTCGTGAGCCAAGTGGGATTTGTGTACTAATCATTACCACCAAGTATCATCAAGATCGGGTGAAAAAATATTTGCTGGTACTTCGGAAACTCGTTAATTCTTAGAAGCTTGGCAAGCCCTCTCAATGAAAGTGCTTTTCCACAGTCTGCGCTGAGGGCTACTTGAAGAGGAAACAAACCATAGAGACAAAAATGAGAACTTTTTTATTTTGTAAAGTTTCAAAGAGCTACTACAAACCATGTTGGATTTAGAGTTCCACATTCATCTATCTATATAGGAGAGAACAGAGGGAAAACTAAATATAAAAACTACTACTGTATATGAACGCTTCAACCTAGAAGAACAAAATTTCCTGAGCCAAGTGGGATTTGTGTACTAATCATTACCACCAAGTATCATCAAGATCGGGTGAAAAAATATTTGCTGGTATTTCAGAAACTCGTTAATTCTTAGAAGGTTGGCAACCCCTATCAATGAAAGTGCTTTTACACAGTCTGTGCCTAGGGCTATTGAAGAGGAAACAAACCATAGAGACAAAACTGAGAACTCCTTTATTTTGTCAAGATTCAAAGAGATACTACAAATCATGTTGGATTTAGAGTTCCACATTCATCGATCTATATAGGAGAGAACAGAGGGAAAACTAAATATAAAACTACTACTGTAGATGAACGCTTCAACCTAGAAGAACAAATTTGGTGAGCCAAGTGGGATTTGTGTACTGATCATTACCACCAAGTATCATCAAGATTGGGAGAAAAATATTTGCTGGTATTTGGGAAATTCGTTAATTATTAGAAGCTTGGCAACCCCTCTCAATGAAAGTGCTTTTACACAGTCTGTGCTTAGGGCTACTTAAAGCGGAAACAAACCATAGAGACAAAACTGAGAACTCCTTATTTTGTCAAGTTTCAAAGAGCTACTACAAACCATGTTGGATTTAGAGTTCCAAATTCATCTATCTATATAGGAGAGAACAGAAGGAAACCTAAATTAAAAACTGCTACTGTACACGAACGTTTCAACCTAGAAGAACAAAATTTCCTGAGCCAAGTGGGATTTGTGTACTAATCATTACCACCAAGTATCATCAAGATTGGGTGAAAAATATTTGCTGGAATTTGGGAAAATCTTTAATTATTAGAAGCTTGGCAACCCCTCTCAATGAAAGTGTTTTTACACAGTCTGTGCTTAGGGCTACTTAAACCTTAAACAAACCATAGAGACAAAACTGAGAACTCCTTCATTTTGTCAAGTTTCAAAGAGCTACTACAAACCATGTTGGATTTAAAGTTCCAAATTCATGTATCTATATAGGAGAGAGCAGAGGGAAACCTAAATATAAAAACTGCTACTGTAGACGAACGCTTCAACCTAGAAGAACAATATTTAATGAGCCAAGTGGGATTTGTGTACTGATCATTACCAACAAGTATCATCAAGATTGGGTGAAAAAATATTTGCTGGTATTTCGGAAATGCGTTAATTCTTAGAAGATTGACAACCCCTCTCAATGAAAGTGCTTTTTCACAGTCTGTGCTTAGGGCTACTTGAAGAGGAAACAAACCATAGAGACAAAACTGAGAACTCCTTTATTTTGTCAAGTTTCAAAGTGCTACTACTAACCATGTTGGATTTAGAGTTCCAAATTCATCTATCTATATAGGAGAGATCAGAGGGAATCCTACATATAAAAACTGCTTATGTAGACGAACGCTTCAACCTAGAAGAACAAAATTTGGTGAGCCAAGTGGGATTTGTGTACTGATCATTACCACCAAGTATCATCAAGATTGGGTGAAAAAATATCTGCTGGTATTTCGTAAACTCGTTAATTCTTAGAAGCTTGACAACCCCTCTCAATGAAAGTGCTTACACAGTCTGTGCTTAGGGCTACTTAAAGAGGAAACAAACCATGGAGACAAAACTGAGAACTCCTTTATTTTGTCAAGTTTCAAAGAGCTACTACAAACCATGTTGGATTTAGAGTTCAAAATTCATCTATCTATATAGGATTGAGCAGATGGAAATCTAAATACAAAAACTGCTACTGTAGACGAACGCTTCAACCTAGAAGAACAAAATTTCGTGAGCCAAGTGGGATTTGTGTACTGATCATTACCACCAAGTATCATCAAGATCGGGTGAAAAAATATTTGCTGGTATTTCAGAAACTCCTAAATTCTTAGAAGCTTGGCAACTTCTTTCAATGAAATTGCTTTTCCACAGTCTGTGCTGAGGGCTACTTGAAGAGGAAACAAACCTTAGAGACAGAACTGAGAACTCCTTTATTTTGTAAAGTTTCAAAGAGCTACTACGAACCATGTTGGATTTAGAGTTCCAAATTCATCTATCTATTTAGGACAGAGCAGACGGAATCCTAAATATAAAAACTGCTTCTGTAGACGAACGCTTCAACCTAGAAGAACAAAATTTGGTGAGCCAAGTGGGATTTGTGTACTTATCATTACCAC
>NW_027511562.1:0-24004 GCF_048772815.1 Callospermophilus lateralis | reverse complement strand
TCAAAGAGCTACTACAAACCATGTTGGATTTAGAGTTCCAAATTCATCTATCTATATAGGAGAGAACAGAGAGAAACCTAAATATAAAAACTGTACTGTAGACGAACGCTTCAACCTAGAAGAACAAAATTTGGTGAGCCAAGTGGGATTTGTGTACTGATGATTAGCAACAAGTATCATCAAGATTGGGTGAAAAAATATTTGCTGGTATTTCGGAAACTCGTGATTCCTTAGAAGCTTGGGAACCCCTCTAAATGAAAGTGCTTTTCCACAGTCTGTGCATAGGGCTACTTGAAGAGGAAACAAACCATCGAGACAAATCTGAGAACTCCTTTATTTTGTCGAGTTTCAAAGAGCTACTACAAACCATGTTGGATTTAGAGTTCCAAATTCATCTATCTATATAGGAGAGAACAGAGAGAAACCTAAATATAAAAACTGCTACTCTAGACGAACGCTTCAACCTAGAAGAACAAAATTGGTGAGCCAAGTGGGATTTGTGTACTGATCATTACCACCAAGTATCAACAAGATTTTGTGAAAAAATATTTGCTGGTATTTCGGAAACTCGTTATTTCTTAGAAGCTTGGCAACCCATCTAAATGAAAGTGCTTTTCCACAGTCTGTGCCTATTGCTACTTGAAGAGGAAACAAACCATAGAGACAAAACAGATAACTCCTTTATTTTGTCAAGTTTCAAGGAGCTACTACAAAGCCTGTTGGATTTAGAGTTCCAAATTCATCTATCTATATAGGAGAGAACAGAGGGAAACGTAAATATAAAAACTGCTACTGTAGACGAACGCTTCAACCTAGAAGAACAAAATTTGGTAAGCCAAGTGGGATTTGTGTACTGATCATTTCCAACAAGTATCATCAAAATTGGGTGAAAAAATATTTGCTGGTATTTCGGAAACTCGTTATTTCTTAGAAGCTTGGCAACCCATCTCAATAAAAGTGCTTTCCACATTCTGTGCCTAGGGCTACTTGAAGAGGAAACAAACCATAAAGACAAAACTGAGAACTCCTTTATTTTGTCAAGTTTCAAAGAGCTACTACAAACCATGTTGGATTTAGAGTTCCAAATTCATCTATCTATATAGGAGAGAACAGAGTGAAACCTAAATATAAAAACTGCTACTGTACACGAACGCTTCAACCTAGAAGAACAAAATTTGGTGAGCCAAGTGGGATTTGTGTACTGATCATTAGCAACAAGTATCATCAAGATTGGGTGAAAAAATATTTGCTGGTATTTCGTAAATCGTGATTCCTTAGAAGCTTGGGAACCCCTCTCAATGAAAGTACTTTTCCACAGTCTGTGCCTAGGGCTACTTGAAGAGGAAACAAACCATCGAGACAAATCTGAGAACTCCTTTATTTTGTCAAGTTTCAAAGAGCTACTACAAACCATGTTGGATTTAGAGTTCCAAATTCATCTTTCTATATAGGAGAGAACAGAGGGAAACCTAAATATAAAAACTGTTACTGTAGACGAACGCTTCAACCTAGAAGAACAAAATTTGGTGAGCCAAGTGGGATTTGTGTACTGATCATTAGCACCAAGTATCATCAAGATTGGGTGAAAAAATATTTGCTGGTATTTCGAAAACTCTTTATTTCGTAGAAGCTTGGCAACCGTTCTCAATGAAAGTGCTTTCCACAGTCTGTGCCTAGGGCTACTTGAAGAGGAAACAAACCATAGAGACAAAACTGAGAACTCCTTTATTTTGTCAAGTTTCAAAGAGCTACTACAAACCATGTTGGATTTAGAGTTCCAAATTCATCTATCTGTATAGGAGAGAACAGAGGGAAACCTAAATATAAAAACTGCTACTGTACACGAACGCTTCAACCTAGAAGAACTAAATTTGGTGAGCCAAGTGGGATGTGTGCACTGATGATTAGCAACAAGTATCATCAAGATTGGGTGATAAAATATTTGCTGGTATTTCGGAAACTCGTTATTTCTTAGAAGCTTGGCAACCCCTCTCAATGAAAGTGCTTTTCCACAGTCTGTGCCTAGGGCTACTTGAAGAGGAAACAAACCATAGAGACAAAACTGAGAACTCCTTTATTTTGTCTAGTTTCAAGGAGCTACTACAAAGCATGTTGGATTTAGATTTCCAAATTCATCTATCTATATAGGAGAGAACAGAGGGAAACCTAAATATAAAAACTGCTACTGTAGACGAACACTTCAACTTAGAAGAACAAAATTTGGTAAGCCAAGTGGGATTTGTTTACTGATCATTACCACCAAGTATCATCAAGATTGGGTGAAAAAATATTTGCTGGTATTTCGGAAACTCGTTATTTCTTAGAAGCTTGGCAACCCCTCTAAGTGAAATTGCTTTTCCACAGTCTGTGCCTAGGGCTACTTGAAGAGGAAACAAACCATAGGGACAAATCTGAGAACTCCTTTATTTTGTCAAGTTTCAAAGAGCTACTACAAACCATGTTGGATTTAGAGTTCCAAATTCATCTATCTATATAGGAGAGAACAGAGGGAAACCTAAACATAAAAACTGCTACTGTAGACGAACGCTTCAACCTAGAAGAACAAAATTTGGTGAGCCAATTTGGATTTGTGTACTGATCATTACCACCAAGTATCAACAAGATTGTGTGAAAAAATATATGCTGGTGTTTCGGAAACTCGTTATTTCTTAGAAGCTTGGCAACCCATCTCAATAATAGTGCTTTCCACAGTCTGTGCCTAGGGCTACTTGAAGAGGAAACAAACCATAAAGACAAAACTGAGAACTCCTTTATTTTGTCAAGTTTCAAAGAGCTACTACAAACCATGTTGGATTTAGAGTTCCAAATTCATCTATCTATATATGAGAGAACAGAGTGAAACCTAAATATAAAAACTGCTACTGTACACGAACGCTTCAACCTAGAAGAACAAAATTTGGTGAGCCAAGTGGGATTTGTGTACTGATCATTAGCAACAAGTATCATCAAGATTGGGTGAAAAAATATTTGCTGGTATTTCGGAAACTCGTGATTCCTTAGAAGCTTGGGAACCCCTCTAAATGAAAGTGCTTTTCCACAGTCTGGGCCTAGGGCTACTTGAAGAGGAAACAAACCATCGAGACAAATCTGAGAACTCCTTTATTTTGCCAAGTTTCAAAGAGCTACTACAAACCATGTTGGATTTAGAGTTCCAAATTCATCTATCTATATAGGAGAGAACAGAGAGAAACCTAAATATAAAAACTGCTACTGTAGACGAACGCTTCAACCTAGAAGAACAAAATTGGTGAGCCAAGTGGGATTTGTGTACTGATCATTACCACCAAGTATCAACAAGATTTTGTGAAAAAATATTTGCTGGTATTTCGGAAACTCGTTATTTCTTAGAAGCTTGGCAACCCATCTCAATGAAAGTGCTTTCCACAGTCTGTGCCTAGGGCTACTTGAAGAGGAAAGAAACCATAGAGACAAAACTGAGAACTCCTTTATTTTGTCAAGTTTCAAAGAGCTACTACAAACCATGTTGGATTATTTAGAGTTCCAAATTCATCTATCTATATATGAGAGAACAGTGTGAAACCTAAATATAAAAACTGCTACTGTACACGAACACTTCAACCTAGAAGAACAAAATTTGGTGAGCCAAGTGGGATTTGTGTACTGATCATTATCACCAAGTATCATCAGATTGGGTGAAAAAATATTTGCTGGTATTTCGGAAACTCGTGATTTCTTAGAAGCTTGGCAACCCCTCTCAATGAAAGTGCTTTTCCACAGTCTGTGCCTAGGGCTACTTGAAGAGGAAACAAACCATAGAGACAAAACTGAGAACTCCTTTATTTTGTCAAGTTTCAAGGAGCTACTACAAAGCATGTGGATTTAGAGTTCCAAATTCATCTATCTATACAGGAGAGAACAGAGGGAAACGTAAATATAAAAACTGCTACTGTAGACGAACGCTTCAACCTAGAAGAACAAAATTAGGTAAGCCAAGTGGGATTTGTGTACTGATCATTTCCAACAAGTAATCATCAAGATTGGTGAAAAAATATTTGCTGGTATTTCGGAAACTCATTATTTCTTAGAAGGTTGGCAACCCCTCTGAATGAAAGTGCTTTTCCACAGTCTGTGCCAACGGCTACTTGAAGAGGAAACAAACCAAAGAGACAATCTGAGAACTCCTTTATTTTGTCAAGTTTCAAAGAGCTACTACAAACCATGTTGGATTTAGAGTTCCAAATTCATCTATCTATATAGGAGAGAACAGAGAGAAACCTAAATATAAAAACTGTACTGTAGACGAACGCTTCAACCTAGAAGAACAAAATTTGGTGAGCCAAGTGGGATTTGTGTACTGATCATTAGCAACAAGTATCATCAAGATTGGGTGAAAAAATATTTGCTGGTATTTCGTAAATTCGTGATTCCTTAGAAGCTTGGGAACCCCTCTCAATGAAAGTACTTTTCCCCAGTCTGTGCCTAGGGCTACTTGAAGAGGAAACAAACCATCGAGACAAATCTGAGAACTCCTTTATTTTGTCAAGTTTCAAAGAGCTACTACAAACCATGTTGGATTTAGAGTTCCAAATTCATCTTTCTATATAGGAGAGAACAGAGGGAAACCTAAATATAAAAACTGTTACTGTAGACGAACGCTTCAACCTAGAAGAACAAAATTTGGTGAGCCAAGTGGGATTTGTGTACTGATCATTAGCACCAAGTATCATCAAGATTGGGTGAAAAAATATTTGCTGGTATTTCGGAAACTCTTTATTTCGTAGAAGCTTGGCAACGTTCTCAATGAAAGTGCTTTCCACAGTCTGTGCCTAGGGCTACTTGAAGAGGAAACAAACCATAGAGACAAAACTGAGAACTCCTTTATTTTGTCAAGTTTCAAAGAGCTACTACAAACCATGTTGGATTTAGAGTTCCAAATTCATCTATCTATATGGGAGAGAACAGAGGGAAACCTAAATATAAAAACTGCTACTGTAGACGAACGCTTCAACCTAAAAGAACAAAATTTGGTGAGCCAAGTGGGATTTGTGTACTGATCATTACCACCAAGTATTATCAAGATTGGGTGAAAAAATATTTGCTGGTATTTCGGAAACTCGTTATTTCGTAGAAGCTTGGCAACCCCTCTCAATGAAGGTGCTTTCCACAGTCTGTGCCTAGGGCTACTTGAAGAGGAAACAAACCATAGAGACAAAACTGAGAACTCCTTTATTTTGTCAAGTTTCAAAGAGCTACTACAAACCATGTTGGATTTAGAGTTCCAAATTCATCTATCTGTATAGGAGAGAACAGAGGGAAACCTAAATATAAAAACTGCTACTGTACACGAACGCTTCAACCTAGAAGAACTAAATTTGGTGAGCCAAGTGGGATGTGTGTACTGATGATTAGCAACAAGTATCATCAAGATTGGGTGATAAAATATTTGCTGGTATTTCGGAAACTCGTTATTTCTTAGAAGCTTGGCAACCCCTCTCAATGAAAGTGCTTTTCCACAGTCTGTGCCTAGGGCTACTTGAAGAGGAAACAAACCATAGAGACAAAACTGAGAACTCCTTTATTTTGTCTAGTTTCAAGGAGCTACTACAAAGCATGTTGGATTTAGATTTCCAAATTCATCTATCTATATAGGAGAGAACAGAGGGAAACCTAAATATAAAAACTGCTACTGTAGACGAACACTTCAACTTAGAAGAACAAAATTTGGTAAGCCAAGTGGGATTTGTTTACTGATCATTACCACCAAGTATCATCAAGATTGGGTGAAAAAATATTTGCTGGTATTTCGGAAACTCGTTATTTCTTAGAAGCTTGGCAACCCCTCTAAGTGAAATTGCTTTTCCACAGTCTGTGCCTAGGGCTACTTGAAGAGGAAACAAACCATAGAGACAAATCTTAGAACTCCTTTATTTTGTCAAGTTTCAAAGAGCTACTACAAACCATGTTGGATTTAGAGTTCCAAATTCATCTATCTATATAGGAGAGAACAGAGGGAAACCTAAACATAAAAACTGCTACTGTAGACGAACGCTTCAACCTAGAAGAACAAAATTTGGTGAGCCAATTGGGATTTGTGTACTGATCATTACCACCAAGTATCAACAAGATTGTGTGAAAAAATATATGCTGGTGTTTCGGAAACTCGTTATTTCTTAGAAGCTTGGCAACCCATCTCAATAATAGTGCTTTCCACAGTCTGTGCCTAGGGCTACTTGAAGAGGAAACAAACCATAAAGACAAAACTGAGAACTCCTTTATTTTGTCAAGTTTCAAAGAGCTACTACAAACCATGTTGGATTTAGAGTTCCAAATTCATCTATCTATATATGAGAGAACAGAGTGAAACCTAAATATAAAAACTGCTACTGTACACGAACGCTTCAACCTAGAAGAACAAAATTTGGTGAGCCAAGTGGGATTTGTGTACTGATCATTAGCAACAAGTATCATCAAGATTGGGTGAAAAAATATTTGCTGGTATTTCGGAAACTCGTGATTCCTTAGAAGCTTGGGAACCCCTCTAAATGAAAGTGCTTTTCCACAGTCTGTGCCTAGGGCTACTTGAAGAGGAAACAAACCATCGAGACAAATCTGAGAACTCCTTTATTTTGTCAAGTTTCAAAGAGCTACTACAAACCATGTTGGATTTAGAGTTCCAAATTCATCTATCTATATAGGAGAGAACAGAGAGAAACCTAAATATAAAAACTGCTACTGTAGACGAACGCTTCAACCTAGAAGAACAAAATTGGTGAGCCAAGTGGGATTTGTGTACTGATCATTACCACCAAGTATCAACAAGATTTTGTGAAAAAATATTTGCTGGTATTTCGGAAACTCGTTATTTCTTAGAAGCTTGGCAACCCATCTCAATGAAAGTGCTTTCCACAGTCTGTGCCTAGGGCTACTTGAAGAGGAAAGAAACCATAGAGACAAAACTGAGAACTCCTTTATTTTGTCAAGTTTCAAAGAGCTACTACAAACCATGTTGGATTTAGAGTTCCAAATTCATCTATCTATATATGAGAGAACAGTGTGAAACCTAAATATAAAAACTGCTACTGTACACGAACGCTTCAACCTAGAAGAACAAAATTTGGTGAGCCAAGTGGGATTTGTGTACTGATCATTACCACCAAGTATCATCAAGATTGGGTGAAAAAATATTTGCTGGTATTTCGGAAACTCGTGATTTCGTAGAAGCTTGGCAACCCCTCTCAATAAAAGTGCTTTCCACAGTCTGTGCCTAGGGCTACTTGAAGAGGAAACAAACCATAGAGACAAAACTGAGAACTCCTTTATTTTGTCAAGTTTCAAAGAGCTACTACAAACCATGTTGGATTTAGAGTTCCAAATTCATCTATCTATATGGGAGAGAACAGAGGGAAACCTAAATATAAAAACTGCTACTGTAGACGAACGCTTCAACCTAAAAGAACAAAATTTGGTGAGCCAAGTGGGATTTGTGTACTGATCATTACCACCAAGTATTATCAAGTTTGGGTGAAAAAATATTTGCTGGTATTTCGGAAACTCGTTATTTCGTAGAAGCTTGGCAACCCCTCTCAATGAAAGTGCTTTCCACAGTCTGTGCCTAGGGCTACTTGAAGAGGAAACAAACCATAGAGACAAAACTGAGAACTCCTTTATTTTGTCAAGTTTCAAAGAGCTACTACAAACCATGTTGGATTTAGAGTTCCAAATTCATCTATCTGTATAGGAGAGAACAGAGGGAAACCTAAATATAAAAACTGCTACTGTAGACGAACGCTTCAACCCAGAAGAACAAAATTTGGTGAGCTAAGTGGGATTTGTGTACTGATCATTACCACCAAGTATCAACAAGATTGTGTGAAAAAATATTTGCTGGTGTTTCGGAAACTCGTTATTTCTTAGAAGCTTGGCAACCCATCTCAATGAAAGTGCTTTCCACAGTCTGTGCCTAGGGCTACATGAAGAGGAAACAAACCATAGAGACAAAACAGAGAACTCCTTTATTTTGTCAAGTTTCAAGGAGCTACTACAAAGCATGTTGGATTTAGAGTTCCAAATTCATCTATCTATATAGGAGAGAACAGAGGGAAACGTAAATATAAAAACTGCTACTGTAGACGAACGCTTCAACCTAGAAGAACAAAATTTGGTAAGCCAAGTGGGATTTGTGTACTGATCATTTCCAACAAGTATCATCAAGATTGGGTGAAAAAATATTTGCTGGTATTTCGGAAACTCGTTATTTCTTAGAAGGTTGGCAACCCCTCTCAATGAAAGTGCTTTTCCACAGTCTGTGCCAACGGCTACTTGAAGAGGAAACAAACCAAAGAGACAAATCTGAGAACTCCTTTATTTTGTCAAGTTTCAAAGAGCTACTACAAACCATGTTGGATTTAGAGTTCCAAATTCATCTATCTATATATGAGAGAACAGAGAGAAACCTAAATATAAAAACTGTACTGTAGACGAACGCTTCAACCTAAAAGAACAAAATTGGTGAGCCAAGTGGGATTTGTGTACTGATCATTACCACCAAGTATCAACAAGATTGTGTGAAAAAATATTTGCTGGTATTTCGGAAACTCGTTATTTCTTAGAAGATTGGCAACCCATCTCAATGAAAGTGCTTTCCACAGGCTGTGCCTAGGGCTACTTGAAGAGGAAACAAACCATAGAGACAAAACTGAGAACTCCTTTATTTTGTCAAGTTTCAAAGAGCTACTACAAACCATGTTGGATTTAGAGTTCCAAATTTATCTATCTATATATGAGAGAACAGTGTGAAACCTAAATATAAAAACTGCTACTGTACACGAACGCTTCAACCTAGAAGAACAAAATTTGGTGAGCCAAGTGGGATTTGTGTACTGATCATTAGCAACAAGTATCACCAAGATTGGGTGAAAAAATATTTGCTGGTATTTCGGAAACTCGTTATTTCTTAGAAGCTTGGCAACCCCTCTCAATGAAAGTGCTTTTCCACAGTCTGTGCCTAGGGCTCCTTGAAGAGGAAACAAACCATAGAGACAAAACTGAGAACTCCTTTATTTTGTCAAGTTTCAAGGAGCTACTACAAAGCATGTTGGATTTAGAGTTCCAAATTCATCTATCTATATAGGAGAGAACAGAGGGAAACCTAAATATAAAAAGTGCTACTGTAGACGAACGCTTCAACCTAGAAGAACAAAATTTGGTGAGCCAAGTGGGATTTGTGTACTGATCATTACCACCAAGTATCATCAAGATTGGGTGTAAAAATATTTGCTGGTATTTCGGAAACTCGTGATTTCTAAGAAGCTTGGGAACTTCTCTCAATGAAAGTGCTTTTCCACAGTCTGTGCCTAGGGCTACTTTAAGAGGAAACAAACCATAGCGACAAAACTGTGAACTCCTTTATTTTGTGAAGTTTCAAAGAGCTACTACAAACCATGTTGGACTTAGAGTTCCAAATTCATCTTTCTATATAGGAGAGAACAGAGGGAAACCTAAATATAAAAACTGCTACTGCAGACGAACGCTTCAACCTAGAAGAACAAAATTTGGTGAGCCAAGTGGGATTTGTGTACTGATCATTACCACCAAGTATCATCAAGATTGGGTGAAAAAATATTTGCTGGCATTTTGGAAACTCGTGATTTCTTAGAAGCTTGGGAACCCCTCTCAATGAAAGTGCTTTTCCACAGTCTGTGCATAGGGCTACGTGAAGAGGAAACAAACCATAGCGACAAAACTGAGAACTCTTTTATTTTGTCAAGTTTCAAAGAGCTACTACAAACCATGTTGGATTTAGAGTTCCAAATTCATCTTTCTATATAGGAGAGAACAGAGGGAAACCTAAATATAAAAACTGCTACTGTAGACGAACGCTTCAACCTAGAAGAACAAAATTTGGTGAGCCAAGTGGGATTTGTGTACTGATCATTACCACCAAGTATCATCAAGATTGGGTGAAAAAATATTTGCTGGTATTTCGGAAACTCGTTATTTCGTAGAAGCTTGGCAACCCCTCTCAATAAAAGTGCTTTCCACAGTCTGTGCCTAGGGCTACTTGAAGAGGAAACAAACCATAGAGACAAAACTGAGAACTCCTTTATTTTGTCAAGTTTCAAAGAGCTACTACAAACCATGTTGGATTTAGAGTTCCAAATTCATCTATCTATATGGGAGAGAACAGAGGGAAACCTAAATATAAAAACTGCTACTGTAGACGAACGCTTCAACCTAAAAGAACAAAATTTGGTGAGCCAAGTGGGATTTGTGTACTGATCATTACCACCAAGTATTATCAAGATTGGTTGAAAAAATATTTGCTGGTATTTCGGAAACTCGTTATTTCGTAGAAGCTTGGCAACCCCTCTCAATGAAAGTGCTTTCCACAGTCTGAGCCTAGGGCTACTTGAAGAGGAAACAAACCATAGAGACAAAACTGAGAACTCCTTTATTTTGTCAAGTTTCAAGGAGCTACTACAAAGCATGTTGGATTTAGAGTTCCAAATTCATCTATCTATATAGGAGAGAACAGAGGGAAACCTAAATATAAAAAGTGCTACTGTAGACGAACGCTTCAACCTAGAAGAACAAAATTTGGTGAGCCAAGTGGGATTTGTGTACTGATCATTACCACCAAGTATCATCAAGATTGGGTGTAAAAATATTTGCTGGTATTTCGGAAACTCGTGATTTCTAAGAAGCTTGGGAACTTCTCTCAATGAAAGTGCTTTTCCACAGTCTGTGCCTAGGGCTACTTTAAGAGGAAACAAACCATAGGGACAAAACTGTGAACTCCTTTATTTTGTGAAGTTTCAAAGAGCTACTACAAACCATGTTGGACTTAGAGTTCCAAATTCATCTTTCTATATAGGAGAGAACAGAGGGAAACCTAAATATAAAAACTGCTACTGCAGACGAACGCTTCAACCTAGAAGAACAAAATTTGGTGAGCCAAGTGGGATTTGTGTACTGATCATTACCACCAAGTATCATCAAGATTGGGTGAAAAAATATTTGCTGGCATTTTGGAAACTCGTGATTTCTTAGAAGCTTGGGAACCCCTCTCAATGAAAGTGCTTTTCCACAGTCTGTGCATAGGGCTACGTGAAGAGGAAACAAACCATAGCGACAAAACTGAGAACTCTTTTACTTTGTCAAGTTTCAAAGAGCTACTACAAACCATGTTGAATTTAGAGTTCCAAATTCATCTTTCTATATAGGAGAGAACAGAGGGAAACCTAAATATAAAAACTGCTACTGTAGACGAACGCTTCAACCTAGAAGAACAAAATTTGGTGAGCCAAGTGGGATTTGTGTACTGATCATTACCACCAAGTATCATCAAGATTGGGTGAAAAAATATTTGCTGGTATTTCGGAAACTCGTTATTTCGTAGAAGCTTGGCAACCCCTCTCAATAAAAGTGCTTTCCACAGTCTGTGCCTAGGGCTACTTGAAGAGGAAACAAACCATAGAGACAAAACTGAGAACTCCTTTATTTTGTCAAGTTTCAAAGAGCTACTACAAACCATGTTGGATTTAGAGTTCCAAATTCATCTATCTATATGGGAGAGAACAGAGGGAAACCTAAATATAAAAACTGCTACTGTAGACGAACGCTTCAACCTAAAAGAACAAAATTTGGTGAGCCAAGTGGGATTTGTGTACTGATCATTACCACCAAGTATTATCAAGATTGGTTGAAAAAATATTTGCTGGTATTTCGGAAACTCGTTATTTCGTAGAAGCTTGGCAACCCCTCTCAATGAAAGTGCTTTCCACAGTCTGTGCCTAGGGCTACTTGAAGAGGAAACAAACCATAGAGACAAAACTGAGAACTCCTTTATTTTGTCAAGTTTCAAAGAGCTACTACAAACCATGTTGGATTTAGAGTTCCAAATTCATCTATCTGTATAGGAGAGAACAGAGGGAAACCTAAATATAAAAACTGCTACTGTAGACGAACGCTTCAACCCAGAAGAACAAAATTTGGTGAGCAAAGTGGGATTTGTGTACTGATCATTACCACCAAGTATCAACAAGATTGTGTGAAAAAATATTTGCTGGTGTTTCGGAAACTCGTTATTTCTTAGAAGCTTGGCAACCCATCTCAATGAAAGTGCTTTCCACAGTCTGTGCCTAGGGCTACATGAAGAGGAAACAAACCATAGAGACAAAACAGAGAACTCCTTTATTTTGTCAAGTTTCAAGGAGCTACTACAAAGCATGTTGGATTTAGAGTTCCAAATTCATCTATCTATATAGGAGAGAACAGAGGGAAACGTAAATATAAAAACTGCTACTGTAGACGAACGCTTCAACCTAGAAGAACAAAATTTGGTAAGCCAAGTGGGATTTGTGTACTGATCATTTCCAACAAGTATCATCAAGATTGGGTGAAAAAATATTTGCTGGTATTGCGGAAACTCGTTATTTCTTAGAAGGTTGGCAACCCCTCTCAATGAAAGTGCTTTTCCACAGTCTGTGCCAACGGCTACTTGAAGAGGATACAAACCAAAGAGACAAATCTGAGAACTCCTTTATTTTGTCAAGTTTCAAAGAGCTACTACAAACCATGTTGGATTTAGAGTTCCAAATTCATCTATCTATATAGGAGAGAACAGAGAGAAACCTAAATATAAAAACTGTACTGTAGACGAACGCTTCAACCTACAAGAAAAAAATTTGGTGAGCCAAGTGGGATTTGTGTACTGATCATTACCACGAAGTATCAACAAGATTGTGTGAAAAAATATTTGCTGGTATTTCGGAAACTCGTTATTTCTTAGAAGCTAGGGAACCCATCTCAATGAAAGTGCTTTCCACAGTCTGTGCCTAGGGCTACTTGAAGAGGAAACAAACCATAGCGACAAAACTGAGAACTCCTTTATTTTGTCAAGTTTCAAAGAGCTACTACGAACCATGTTGGATTTAGAGTTCCAAATTCATCTTTCTATACAGGAGAGAACAGAGGGAAACCTAAATATAAAACTGCTACTGTAGACGAACGCTTCAACCTAGTAGAACAAAATTTGGTGAGCCAAGTGGGATTTGTGTACTGATCATTAGCACCAAGTATCATCAAGATTGGGTGAAAAAATATTTGCTGGTATTTCGGAAACTCGTTATTTCGTAGAAGCCTGGCAACCCCTCTCAATGAAAGTGCTTTCCACAGTCTGTGCCTAGGGCTACTTGAAGAGGAAACAAACCATAGAGACAAAACTGAGAACTCCTTTATTTTTTCAAGTTTCAAAGAGCTACTACAAACCATGTTGGATTTAGAGTTCCAAATTCATCTATCTATATAGGAGAGAACAGAGAGAAACCTAAATATAAAAACTGCTACTGTAGACGAACGCTTCAACCTAAAAGAACAAAATTGGTGAGCCAAGTGGGGTTTGTGTACTGATCATTACCACCAAGTATCACCAAGATTGGGTGAAAAAATATTTGCTGGTATTTCGAAACTCGTTATTTCTTAGAAGCTTGGCAACCCCTCTCAATGAAAGTGCTTTTCCACAGTCTGTGCCTAGGGCTCCTTGAAGAGGAAACAAACCATAGAGACAAAACTGAGAACTCCTTTATTTTGTCAAGTTTCAAGGAGCTACTACAAAGCATGTTGGATTTAGAGTTCCAAATTCATCTATCTATATAGGAGAGAACAGAGGGAAACCTAAATATAAAAAGTGCTACTGTAGACGAACGCTTCAACCTAGAAGAACAAATTTGGTGAGCCAAGTGGGATTTGTGTACTGATCATTACCACCAAGTATCAACAAGATTGTGTGAAAAAATATTTGCTGGTATTTCGGAAACTCGTTATTTCTTAGAAGCTTGGCAAACCATCTCAATGAAAGTGCTTTCCACAGTCTGTGCCTAGGGCTACTTTAAGAGGAAACAAACCATAGAGACAAAACTGAGAACTCCTATATTTTGTCAAGTTTCAAAGAGCTACTACAAACCATGTTGGATTTAGAGTTAAAATTCATCTATCTATATAGGAGAGAACAGAGGGAAACCTAAATATAAAAACTGCTACTGTAGACGAATGCTTCAACCTAGAAGAACAAAATTTGGTGAGCCAAGTGGGATTTGTGTACTGATCATTACCACGAAGTATCATCAAGATTGGGTGAAAAAATATTTACTGGTATTTCGGAAACTCGTTATTACTTAGAAGCTTGGCAACCCTCTCAATGAAAGTGCTTTTCCACAGTCTGTGCCTAGGGCTATTTGAAGAGGAAACAAACCGTCGAGAAAAATCTGAGAACTCCTTTATTTTGTCAAGTTTCAAAGAGCTACTACAAACCATGTTGGATTTAGAGTTCCAAATTCATCTATCTATATATGAGAGATCAGAGGGAAACCTATATATAAAAACTGCTACTGTAGACGAACGCTTCAACCTAGAAGAACAAAATTTGGTAAGCCAAGAGGGATTTGTGTACTGAACATTACCACCAAGTATCATCAAGATTGGGTGAAAAAATATTTGCTGGTATTTCGGAACTCGTTATTTCTTAGAAGGTTGGCAACCCCTCTCAATGAAAGTGCTTTTCCACAGTCTGTGCCTAGGGCTACTTGAAGAGGAAACAAACCAAAGAGACAAATCTGAGAACTCCTTTATTTTGTCAAGTTTCAAAGAGCTACTACAAACCATGTTGGATATAGAGTTCCAAATTCATCTATCTATATGGGAGAGAACAGAGAGAAACCTAAATATAAAAACTGTACTGTAGACGAACGCTTCAACCTAGAAGAACAAAATTTGGTGAGCCAAGTGGGATTTGTGTACTGATCATTACCACCAAGTATCATCAAGATTGGGTGTAAAAATATTTGCTGGTATTTCGGAAACTCGTGATTTCTATGAAGCTTGGGAACCCCTCTCAATGAAAGTGCTTTTCCACAGTCTGTGCCTAGGGCTACTTGAAGAGGAAACAAACCATAGCGACAAAACTGTGAACTCCTTTATTTTGTGAAGTTTCAAAGAGCTACTACAAACCATGTTGGACTTAGACTTCCAAATTCATCTTTCTATATAGGAGAGAACAGAGGGAAACCTAAATATAAAAACTGCTACTGCAGACGAACGCTTCAACCTAGAAGAACAAAATTTGGTGAGCCAAGTGGGATTTGTGTACTGATCATTACCACCAAGTATCATCAAGATTGGGTGAAAAAAATATTTGCTGGCATTTTGGAAACTCGTGATTTCTTAGAAGCTTGGGAACCCCTCTCAATGAAAGTGCTTTTCCACAGTCTGTGCCTAGGGCTACGTGAAGAGGAAACAAACCATAGCGACAAAACTGAGAACTCTTTTATTTTGTCAAGTTTCAAAGAGCTACTACAAACCATGTTGGATTTAGAGTTCCAAATTCATCTTTCTATATAGGAGAGAACAGAGGGAAACCTAAATATAAAAACTGCTACTGTAGACGAACGCTTCAACCTAGAAGAACAAATTTGGTGAGCCAAGTGGGATTTGTGTACTGATCATTACCACCAAGTATCATCAAGATTGGTGAAAAAATATTTGCTGGTATTTCGGAAACTCGTTATTTCGTGGAAGCTTGGCAACCCCTCTCAATAAAAGTGCTTTCCACAGTCTGTGCCTAGGGCTACTTGAAGAGGAAACAAACCATAGAGACAAAACTGAGAACTCCTTTATTTTGTCAAGTTTCAAAGAGCTACTACAAACCATGTTGGATTTAGAGTTCCAAATTCATCTATCTATATGGGAGAGAACAGAGGGAAACCTAAATATAAAAACTGCTACTGTAGACGAACGCTTCAATGTAAAAGAACAAAATTTGGTGAGCCAAGTGGGATTTGTGTACTGATCATTACCACCAAGTATTATCAAGTTTGGGTTAAAAAATATTTGCTGGTATTTCGGAAACTCGTTATTTCGTAGAAGCTTGGCAACCCCTCTCAATGAAAGTGCTTTCCACAGTCTGTGCCTAGGACTACTTGAAGAGGAAACAAACATAGAGACAAAACTGAGAACTCCTTTATTTTGTCAAGTTTCAAAGAGCTACTACAAACCATGTTGGATTTAGAGTTCCAAATTCATCTATCTGTATAGGAGAGAACAGAGGGAAACCTAAATATAAAAACTGCTACTGTAGACGAACGCTTCAACCCAGAAGAACAAAATTTGGTGAGCAAAGTGGGATTTGTGTACTGATCATTACCACCAAGTATCAACAAGATTGTGTGAAAAAATATTTGCTGGTGTTTCGGAAACTCGTTATTTCTTAGAAGCTTGGCAACCCATCTCAATGAAAGTGCTTTCCACAGTCTGTGCCTAGGGCTACTTGAAGAGGAAACAAACCATAGAGACAAAACAGAGAACTCCTTTATTTTGTCAAGTTTCAAGGAGCTACTACAAAGCATGTTGGATTTAGAGTTCCAAATTCATCTATCTATATAGGAGAGAACAGAGGGAAACGTAAATATTAAAACTGCTACTGTAGACGAACGCTTCAACCTAGAAGAACAAAATTTGGTAAGCCAAGTGGGATTTGTGTACTGATCATTTCCAACAAGTATCATCAAGATTGGGTGAAAAAATATTTGCTGGTATTTCGGAAACTCGTTATTTCTTAGAAGGTTGGCAACCCCTCTCAATGAAAGTGCTTTTCCACAGTCTGTGCCAACGGCTACTTGAAGAGGAAACAAACCAAAGAGACAAATCTGAGAACTCCTTTATTTTGTCAAGTTTCAAAGAGCTACTACAAACCATGTTGGATTTAGAGTTCCAAATTCATCTATCTATATAGGAGAGAACAGAGAGAAACCTAAATATAAAAACTGTACTGTAGACGAACGCTTCAACCTAGAAGAACAAAATTTGGTGAGCCAAGTGGGATTTGTGTACTGATCATTAGCAACAAGTATCATCAAGATTGGGTGAAAAAATATTTGCTGGTATTTCGGAAACTCGTGATTCCTTAGAAGCTTGGGAACCCCTCTAAATGAAAGTGCTTTTCCACAGTCTGTGCCTAGGGCTACTTGAAGAGGAAACAAACCATCGAGACAAATCTGAGAACTCCTTTATTTTGTCAAGTTTCAAAGAGCTACTACAAACCATGTTGGATTTAGAGTTCCAAATTCATCTATCTATATAGGAGAGAACAGAGAGAAACCTAAATATAAAAACTGCTACTGTAGACGAACGCTTCAACCTAGAAGAACAAAATTGGTGAGGCAAGTGGGATTTGTGTACTGATCATTACCACCAAGTATCAACAAGATTTTGTGAAAAAATATTTGCTGGTATTTCGGAAACTCGTTATTTCTTAGAAGCTTGGCAACCCATCTCAATGAAAGTGCTTTCCACAGTCTGTGCCTAGGGCTACTTGAAGAGGAAAGAAACCATAGAGACAAAACTGAGAACTCCTTTATTTTGTCAAGTTTCAAAGAGCTACTACAAACCATGTTGGATTTAGAGTTCCAAATTCATCTATCTATATATGAGAGAACAGTGTGAAACCTAAATATAAAAACTGCTACTGTACACGAACGCTTCAACCTAGAAGAACAAAATTTGGTGAGCCAAGTGGGATTTGTGTACTGATCATTACCACCAAGTATCATCAACATTGGGTGAAAAAATATTTGCTGGTATTTCGGAAACTCGTGATTTCTTAGAAGCTTGGCAACCCCTCTCAATGAAAGTGCTTTTCCACAGTCTGTGCCTAGGGCTACTTGAAGAGGAAACAAACCATAGAGACAAAACAGAGAACTCCTTTATTTTGTCAAGTTTCAAGGAGCTACTACAAAGCATGTTGGATTTAGAGTTCCAAATTCATCTATCTATATAGGAGAGAACAGAGGGAAACGTAAATATAAAAACTGCTACTGTAGACGAACGCTTCAACCTAGAAGAACAAAATTTGGTAAGCCAAGTGGGATTTGTGTACTGATCATTTCCAACAAGTATCATCAAGATTGGGTGAAAAAATATTTGCTGGTATTTCGGAAAATCATTATTTCTTAGAAGGTTGGCAACCCCTCTCAATGAAAGTGCTTTTCCACAGTCTGTGCCAACGGCTACTTGAAGAGGAAACAAACCAAAGAGACAAATCTGAGAACTCCTTTATTTTGTCAAGTTTCAAAGAGCTACTACAAACCATGTTGGATTTAGAGTTCCAAATTCATCTATCTATATAGGAGAGAACAGAGTGAAACCTAAATATAAAAACTGCTACTGTACACGAACGCTTCAACCTAGAAGAACAAAATTTGGTGAGCCAAGTGGGATTTGTGTACTGATCATTAGCAACAAGTATCATCAAGATTGGGTGAAAAAATATTTGCTGGTATTTCGGAAACTCGTGATTCCTTAGAAGCTTGGGAACCCCTCTAAATGAAAGTGCTTTTCCACAGTCTGTGCCTAGGGCTACTTGAAGAGGAAACAAACCATCGAGACAAATCTGAGAACTCCTTTATTTTGTCGAGTTTCAAAGAGCTACTACAAACCATGTTGGATTTAGAGTTCCAAATTCATCTATCTATATAGGAGAGAACAGAGAGAAACCTAAATATAAAAACTGCTACTCTAGACGAACGCTTCAACCTAGAAGAACAAAATTGGTGAGCCAAGTGGGATTTGTGTACTGATCATTACCACCAAGTATCAACAAGATTTTGTGAAAAAATATTTGCTGGTATTTCGGAAACTCGTTATTTCTTAGAAGCTTGGCAACCCATCTCAATGAAAGTGCTTTTCCACAGTCTGTGCCTATTGCTACTTGAAGAGGAAACAAACCATAGAGACAAAACAGATAACTCCTTTATTTTGTCAAGTTTCAAGGAGCTACTACAAAGCATGTTGGATTTAGAGTTCCAAATTCATCTATCTATATAGGAGAGAACAGAGGGAAACGTAAATATAAAAACTGCTACTGTAGACGAACGCTTCAACCTAAAAGAACAAAATTTGGTAAGCCAAGTGGGATTTGTGTACTGATCATTTCCAACAAGTATCATCAAAATTGGGTGAAAAAATATTTGCTGGTATTTCGGAAACTCGTTATTTTTTAGAAGCTTGGCAACCCATCTCAATAAAAGTGCTTTCCACATTCTGTGCCTAGGGCTACTTGAAGAGGAAACAAACCATAAAGACAAAACTGAGAACTCCTTTATTTTGTCAAGTTTCAAAGAGCTACTACAAACCATGTTGGATTTAGAGTTCCAAATTCATCTATCTATATAGGAGAGAACAGAGTGAAACCTAAATATAAAAACTGCTACTGTACACGAACGCTTCAACCTAGAAGAACAAAATTTGGTGAGCCAAGTGGGATTTGTGTACTGATCATTAGCAACAAGTATCATCAAGATTGGGTGAAAAAATATTTGCTGGTATTTCGTAAATCGTGATTCCTTAGAAGCTTGGGAACCCCTCTCAATGAAAGTACTTTTCCACAGTCTGTGCCTAGGGCTACTTGAAGAGGAAACAAACCATCGAGACAAATCTGAGAACTCCTTTATTTTGTCAAGTTTCAAAGAGCTACTACAAACCATGTTGGATTTAGAGTTCCAAATTCATCTTTCTATATAGGAGAGAACAGAGGGAAACCTAAATATAAAAACTGTTACTGTAGACGAACGCTTCAACCTAGAAGAACAAAATTTGGTGAGCCAAGTGGGATTTGTGTACTGATCATTAGCACCAAGTATCATCAAGATTGGGTGAAAAAATATTTTCTGGTATTTCGAAAACTCTTTATTTCGTAGAAGCTTGGCAACCGTTCTCAATGAAAGTGCTTTCCACAGTCTGTGCCTAGGGCTACTTGAAGAGGAAACAAACCATAGAGACAAAACTGAGAACTCCTTTATTTTGTCAAGTTTCAAAGAGCTACTACAAACCATGTTGGATTTAGAGTTCCAAATTCATCTATCTATATGGGAGAGAACAGAGGGAAACCTAAATATAAAAACTGCTACTGTAGACGAACGCTTCAACATAAAGAACAAAATTTGGTGAGCCAAGTGGGATTTGTGTACTGATCATTACCACCAAGTATTATCAAGATTGGGTGAAAAAATATTTGCTGGTATTTCGGAAACTCGTTATTTCGTAGAAGCTTGGCAACCCCTCTCAATGAAGGTGCTTTCCACAGTCTGTGCCTAGGGCTACTTGAAGAGGAAACAAACCATAGAGACAAAACTGAGAACTCCTTTATTTTGTCAAGTTTCAAAGAGCTACTACAAACCATGTTGGATTTAGAGTTCCAAATTCATCTATCTGTATAGGAGAGAACAGAGGGAAACCTAAATATAAAAACTGCTACTGTACACGAACGCTTCAACCTAGAAGAACTAAATTTGGTGAGCCAAGTGGGATGTGTGTACTGATGATTAGCAACAAGTATCATCAAGATTGGGTGATAAAATATTTGCTGGTATTTCGGAAACTCGTTATTTCTTAGAAGCTTGGCAACCCCTCTCAATGAAAGTGCTTTTCCACAGTCTGTGCCTAGGGCTACTTGAAGAGGAAACAAACCATAGAGACAAAACTGAGAACTCCTTTATTTTGTCTAGTTTCAAGGAGCTACTACAAAGCATGTTGGATTTAGATTTCCAAATTCATCTATCTATATAGGAGAGAACAGAGGGAAACCTAAATATAAAAACTGCTACTGTAGACGAACACTTCAACTTAGAAGAACAAAATTTGGTAAGCCAAGTGGGATTTGTTTACTGATCATTACCACCAAGTATCATCAAGATTGGGTGAAAAAATATTTGCTGGTATTTCGGAAACTCGTTATTTCTTAGAAGCTTGGCAACCCCTCTAAGTGAAATTGCTTTTCCACAGTCTGTGCCTAGGGCTACTTGAAGAGGAAACAAACCATAGGGACAAATCTGAGAACTCCTTTATTTTGTCAAGTTTCAAAGAGCTACTACAAAACCATGTTGGATTTAGAGTTCCAAATTCATCTATCTATATAGGAGAGAACAGAGGGAAACCTAAACATAACAACTGCTACTGTAGACGAACGCTTCAACCTAGAAGAACAAAATTTGGTGAGCCAATTGGGATTTGTGTACTGATCATTACCACCAAGTATCAACAAGATTGTGTGAAAAAATATATGCTGGTGTTTCGGAAACTCGTTATTTCTTAGAAGCTTGGCAACCCATCTCAATAATAGTGCTTTCCACAGTCTGTGCCTAGGGCTACTTGAAGAGGAAACAAACCATAAAGACAAAACTGAGAACTCCTTTATTTTGTCAAGTTTCAAAGAGCTACTACAAACCATGTTGGATTTAGAGTTCCAAATTCATCTATCTATATATGAGAGAACAGAGTGAAACCTAAATATAAAAACTGCTACTGTACACGAACGCTTCAACCTAGAAGAACAAAATTTGGTGAGCCAAGTGGGATTTGTGTACTGATCATTAGCAACAAGTATCATCAAGATTGGGTGAAAAAATATTTGCTGGTATTTCGGAAACTCGTGATTCCTTAGAAGCTTGGGAACCCCTCTAAATGAAAGTGCTTTTCCACAGTCTGTGCCTAGGGCTACTTGAAGAGGAAACAAACCATCGAGACAAATCTGAGAACTCCTTTATTTTGCCAAGTTTCAAAGAGCTACTACAAACCATGTTGGATTTAGAGTTCCAAATTCATCTATCTATATAGGAGAGAACAGAGGGAAACGTAAATATAAAAACTGCTACTGTAGACGAACGCTTCAACCTAGAAGAACAAAATTAGGTAAGCCAAGTGGGATTTGTGTACTGATCGTTTCCAACAAGTATCATCAAGATTGGGTGAAAAAATATTTGCTGGTATTTCGGAAACTCATTATTTCTTAGAAGGTTGGCAACCTCTCTGAATGAAAGTGCTTTTCCACAGTCTGTGCCAACGGCTACTTGAAGAGGAAACAAACCAAAGAGACAAATCTGAGAACTCCTTTATTTTGTCAAGTTTCAAAGAGCTACTACAAACCATGTTGGATTTAGAGTTCCAAATTCATCTATCTATATAGGAGAGAACAGAGAGAAACCTAAATATAAAAACTGTACTGTAGACGAACGCTTCAACCTAGAAGAACAAAATTTGGTGAGCCAAGTGGGATTTGTGTACTGATCATTAGCAACAAGTATCATCAAGATTGGGTGAAAAAATATTTGCTGGTATTTCGGAAACTCGTGATTCCTTAGAAGCTTGGGAACCCCTCTAAATGAAAGTGCTTTTCCACAGTCTGTGCCTAGGGCTACTTGAAGAGGAAACAAACCATCGAGACAAATCTGAGAACTCCTTTATTTTGTCGAGTTTCAAAGAGCTACTACAAACCATGTTGGATTTAGAGTTCCAAATTCATCTATCTATATAGGAGAGAACAGAGAGAAACCTAAATATAAAAACTGCTACTCTAGACGAACGCTTCAACCTAGAAGAACAAAATTGGTGAGCCAAGTGGGATTTGTGTACTGATCATTACCACCAAGTATCAACAAGATTTTGTGAAAAAATATTTGCTGGTATTTCGGAAACTCGTTATTTCTTAGAAGCTTGGCAACCCATCTCAATGAAAGTGCTTTTCCACAGTCTGTGCCTATTGCTACTCGAAGAGGAAACAAACCATAGAGACAAAACAGATAACTCCTTTATTTTGTCAAGTTTCAAGGAGCTACTACAAAGCATGTTGGATTTAGAGTTCCAAATTCATCTATCTGTATAGGAGAGAACAGAGGGAAACGTAAATATAAAAACTGCTACTGTAGACGAACGCTTCAACCAAGAAGAACAAAATTTGGTAAGCCAAGTGGGATTTGTGTACTGATCATTTCCAACAAGTATCATCAAAATTGGGTGAAAAAATATTTGCTGGTATTTCGGAAACTCGTTATTTCTTAGAAGCTTGGCAACCCATCTCAATAAAAGTGCTTTCCACAGTCTGTGCCTAGGGCTACTTGAAGAGGAAACAAACCATAAAGACAAAACTGAGAACTCCTTTATTTTGTCAAGTTTCAAAGAGCTACTACAAACCATGTTGGATTTAGAGTTCCAAATTCATCTATCTATATATGAGAGAACAGAGTGAAACCTAAATATAAAAACTGCTACTGTACACGAACGCTTCAACCTAGAAGAACAAAATTTGGTGAGCCAAGTGGGATTTGTGTACTGATCATTAGCAACAAGTATCATCAAGATTGGGTGAAAAAATATTTGCTGGTATTTCGTAAATTCGTGATTCCTTAGAAGCTTGGGAACCCCTCTCAATGAAAGTACTTTTCCCCAGTCTGTGCCTAGGGCTACTTGAAGAGGAAACAAACCATCGAGACAAATCTGAGAACTCCTTTATTTTGTCAAGTTTCAAAGAGCTACTACAAACCATGTTGGATTTAGAGTTCCAAATTCATCTATCTATATAGGAGAGAACAGAGAGAAACCTAAATATAAAAACTGCTACTCTAGACGAACGCTTCAACCTAGAAGAACAAAATTGGTGAGCCAAGTGGGATTTGTGTACTGATCATTACCACCAAGTATCAACAAGATTTTGTGAAAAAATATTTGCTGGTATTTCGGAAACTCGTTATTTCTTAGAAGCTTGGCAACCCATCTCAATGAAAGTGCTTTTCCACAGTCTGTGCCTATTGCTACTTGAAGAGGAAACAAACCATAGAGACAAAACAGATAACTCCTTTATTTTGTCAAGTTTCAAGGAGCTACTACAAAGCATGTTGGATTTAGAGTTCCAAATTCATCTATCTATATAGGAGAGAACAGAGGGAAACGTAAATATAAAAACTGCTACTGTAGACGAACGCTTCAACCAAGAAGAACAAAATTTGGTAAGCCAAGTGGGATTTGTGTACTGATCATTTCCAACAAGTATCATCAAAATTGGGTGAAAAAATATTTGCTGGTATTTCGGAAACTCGTTATTTCTTAGAAGCTTGGCAACCCATCTCAATAAAAGTGCTTTCCACAGTCTGTGCCTAGGGCTACTTGAAGAGGAAACAAACCATAAAGACAAAACTGAGAA
>NW_027511561.1:0-24023 GCF_048772815.1 Callospermophilus lateralis | reverse complement strand
AACTACTTTATTGTGTCAAGTTTTCAAGGGGGCTAGCACAAACCGTTCTTGATTTAGAGTTAAAATTCTTGTATCAATATAAGAGAAAACAGAGTGAAACCTGAAAACTCAAACTCTTATTGCAAACGAATGATTCAACCTAGAAGAACGAAATTTGCTGAGTCAAGTGGGATTGGTGTACTGCTCATTACCCCCAAGTATCTTCCAGATTGGGTGAAAAAACATATGCTGAGATTTCAGGACACTCGTAGTTTTTTGGAAGCTTGGCAACCTCTTCCAAACGAAAGTGTGTTTCACCACTCCCTCCTAGGGAAACTTCAATTGGACACAAACCATACAGATAGAACTTAGAACTACTTTATTGTGTCAAGTTTCAAGGTGCTAGCACAAACCGTGTTTGATTTGGAGTTCCAAATTCATCTATCAATAAGGGAAAACAGAGTGAAACCTGAAAATTCAAACTCTTACTGCCAACGAATGCTTCAACCTAGAAGAACGAAATTTGCTGAGCCAAGTGGGATTGGTGTACTGCTCATTACCACCAAGTATCTTCAAGATTGGGTGAAAAAACATATGCTGAGATTTCAGGACACTCGTAGTATTTTGGAAGCTTGGCAACCTCTTCCAAACGAAAGTGTGTTTCACCACTCCCTCCTAGGGAAACTTCAAGAGGAAACAAACCATACAGATAGAACTAAGAACTACTTTATTGTGTCAAGTTTCAAGGGGCTAGCACAAACCGTGTTTGAGTTAGAGTTCCAAATTCATGTATAAATACAGGAGAAAACAGCGTGAAACCCGAAATTTCAAACTTTTATTGAAAACGAATGCTTCAACCTAGAAGAACGAATTTGCTTAGCCAAGTGGGATTGGTGTACTGCTCATTACCACCAAGTATCTTCATGATTGGGTGAAAAAACATATGCTGAGATTTCAGGACACTCGTAGTTTTTTGGAAGCTTGGCAACCCCTTTCAAACGAAAGTGTGCTTCACCACTCCCTCCTAGGGCAACTTCAAGAGGAAACAAACCGTACAGATAGAACTTAGAACTACGTTATTGTGTCAAGTTTCAAGGGTTCTAGCACAAACCGTTCTTGATTTAGAGTTCCAAATTCATGTATCAATATAGGAGAAAACAGAGTGAAACATGAAAACTCAAACTCTTATTGCAAACGAATGCTTCAACCTAGAAGAACGAAATTTGATGAGTCAAGTGGGATTGGTTAACTGCTCTTTACCCCCAAGTATCTTCAAGATTGGGTGAAAAACATATGCTGAGATTTCAGGACACTCGTAGTATTTTGGAAGCTTGGCAACCTCTTCCAAACGAAAGTGTGTTTCACCACTCCCTCCTAGGGAAACTTCAATTGGACACAAACCATACAGATAGAACTTAGAACTACTTTGTTGTGTCAAGCTTCAAGGGGCTAGCACAAACTGTGTTTGAGTTAGAGTTCCAAATTCATGTATAAATATAGGAGAAAACAGCGTGAAACCCGAAATTTCAAACTTTTATTGAAAACGAATGCTTCAACCTAGAAGAACGAAATTTGCTTAGCCAAGTGGGATTGGTGTACTGCTCATTACCACCAAGTATCTTCAAGATTGGGTGAAAAAGCATATGCTGAGATTTCAGGACACTCGTAGTTTTTTGGGAAGCTTGGCAACCCCTTTCAAACGAAAGTGTGCTTCACCACTCCCTCCTAGGGCAACTTCAAGAGGAAACAAACCATTCACATAGAACTTAGATCTACTTTATTGTGTCAAGTTTCAAGGGGCTAGCACAAACCGTGCTTGATTTAGAGTTCCAAATTCATGTATCAATATAGGAGAAAACAGAGTGAAACCTGAAATTCAAACTCTTATTGCAAACGAATGCTTCAACCTAGAATAACGAAATTTGCTGAGCCAAGTGGGATTGGTGTACTGCTCATTACCACCAAGTATCTTCAAGATTGGGTGAAAAAACATATGCTGAGATTTCAGGACACTCGTAGTATTTTGGAAGCGTGGCAACCTCTTCCAAAGGAAAGTGTGTTTCACCACTCCCTCCTAGGGAAACTTCAAGAGGAAACAAACCATACAGATAGAACTTAGAACTACTTTATTGTGTCAAGTTTGAAGGGGCTAGCACAAACCGTGTTTGAGTTAGAGTTCCAAATTCATGTATAAATACAGGAGAAAACAGTGTGAAAACCCGAAATTTCAAACTTTTATTGAAAACGAATGCTTCAACCTAGAAGAACGAAATTTGCTTAGCCAAGTGGGATTGGTGTACTGCTCATTACCACCAAGTATCTTCATGATTGGGCGAAAAAACATATGCTGAGATTTCAGGACACTCGTAGTTTTTTGGATGCTTGGCAACCCGTTTCAAACGAAAGTGTGTTTCACAAATCCCTCCTAGGGCTACTTCAAGAGGAAACAAACCATTCACATAGAACTTAGAACTACTTTATTGTGTCAAGTTTCAAGGGGCTAGCACAAACCGTGCTTGATTTAGAGTTCCAAATTCATGTATCAATATAGGAGAAAACAGAGTGAAACCTGAAAATTCAACTCTTATTGCAAACGAATGCTTCAACCTAGAAGAACGAAATTTGCTGAGCCAAGTGGGATTGGTGTACTGCTCATTACCACCAAGTATCTTCAAGATTGGGTGAAAAAACATATGCTGAGATTTCAGGACACTCGTAGTATTTTAGAAGCTTGGCAACCTCTTGCAAACGAAAGTGTGTTTCACCACTCCCTCCTAGGGAAACTTCAATTGGACACAAACCATACAGATAGAACTTAGAACTACTTTATTGTGTCAAGTTTCAAGGGGCTAGCACACACCGTTCTTGATTTAGAGTTCCAAATTCATGTATCAATATAGGAGAAAACAGAGTGAAACCTGAAAACTCAAACTCTTATTGCAAACGAATGCTTCAACCTAGAAGAACGAAATTTGCTGAGTCAAGTGGGATTGGTGTACTGCTCATTACCCCCAAGTATCTTCAAGTTTAGGTGAAAAAACATATGCTGAGATTTCAGGACACTCGTAGTATTTTGGAAGCTTGGCAACCTCTTTCAAACGAAAGTGTGTTTCACAACTCCCTCCTAGGGAAACTTCAATAGGACACAAACCATACAGATAGAACTTAGAACTACTTTACTGTGTCAAGTTTCAAGGGGCTAGCACAAACCGTGTATGATTTAGAGTTCCAAATTCATCTATCAATATAGGAGAAAACAGAGTGAAAAATGAAAATTCAAACTGTTATTGCCAACGAATGCTTCAACCTAGAAGAACGAAATTTGCTGAACCCAGTGGGATTGGTGTACTGCTCATTATCACCAAGTATCTTCAAAGGTTGGGTGAAAAAACATATGCTGAGATTTCAGGAGACTCGTAGTTTTTTGGAAGCTTATCAACCCGTTTCAAACGAAAGTGTGTTTCACCACTCCCTCCTAGGGCTACTTCAAGAGGAAACAAACCATACACATAGAACTTAGAACTACTTTATTTTGTCAAGTTTCAAGGGGCTAGCACAAACCATTCTTGATTTAGAGTTCCAAATTCATGTATCAATGTAGGAGAAAACAGAGTGAAACCTGAAAATTCAAACTCTTATTGCAAACGAATGCTTCAACCTAGAAGAACGAAATTTGCTGAGCCAAGTGGGCTTGGTGTACTGCTCAACCACCAAGTATCTTCAAGAATGGGTGAAAAAACATATGCTTAGATTTCAGGACACTCGTAGTATTTTGGAAGCTTGGCAACCTCTTCCAAACGAAAGTGTGTTTCACCACTCATTCCTAGGGATACTTCAATTGGACACAAACCATACAGATAGAACTTAGAACTACTTTATTTTGTCAAGTTTCAAGGGGCTAGCACAAACCGTTCTTGATTTAGAGTTAAAATTCTTGTATCAATATAAGAGAAAACAGAGTGAAACCTGAAAACTCAAACTCTTATTGCAAACGAATGATTCAACCTAGAAGAACGAAATTTGCTGAGTCAAGTGGGATTGGTGTACTGCTCATTACCCCCAAGTATCTTCCAGATTGGGTGAAAAAACATATGCTGAGATTTCAGGACACTCGTAGTTTTTTGGAAGCTTGGCAACCTCTTCCAAACGAAAGTGTGTTTCACCACTCCCTCCTAGGGAAACTTCAATTGGACACAAACCATACAGATAGAACTTAGAACTACTTTATTGTGTCAAGTTTCAAGGTGCTAGCACAAACCGTGTTTGATTTGGAGTTCCAAATTCATCTATCAATAAGGAGAAAACAGAGTGAAACCTGAAAATTCAAACTCTTACTGCCAACGAATGCTTCAACCTAGAAGAACGAAATTTGCTGAGCCAAGTGGGATTGGTGTACTGCTCATTACCACCAAGTATCTTCAAGATTGGGTGAAAAAACATATGCTGAGATTTCAGGACACTCGTAGTATTTTGGAAGCTTGGCAACCTCTTCCAAACGAAAGTGTGTTTCACCACTCCCTCCTAGGGATACTTCAAGAGGAAACAAACCATACAGATAGAACTAAGAACTACTTTATTGTGTCAAGTTTCAAGGGGCTAGCACAAACCGTGTTTGAGTTAGAGTTCCAAATTCATGTATAAATACAGGAGAAAACAGCGTGAAACCCGAAATTTCAAACTTTTATTGAAAACGAATGCTTCAACCTAGAAGAACGAAATTTGCTTAGCCAAGTGGGATTGGTGTACTGCTCATTACCACCAAGTATCTTCATGATTGGGTGAAAAAACATATGCTGAGATTTCAGGACACTCGTAGTTTTTGGAAGCTTGGCAACCCCTTTCAAACGAAAGTGTGCTTCACCACTCCCTCCTAGGGCAACTTCAAGAGGAAACAAACCGTACAGATAGAACTTAGAACTACGTTATTGTGTCAAGTTTCAAGGGTTCTAGCACAAACCGTTCTTGATTTAGAGTTCCAAATTCATGTATCAATATAGGAGAAAACAGAGTGAAACATGAAAACTCAAACTCTTATTGCAAACGAATGCTTCAACCTAGAAGAACGAAATTTGATGAGTCAAGTGGGATTGGTTAACTGCTCTTTACCCCCAAGTATCTTCAAGATTGGGTGAAAAAACATATGCTGAGATTTCAGGACACTCGTAGTATTTTGGAAGCTTGGCAACCTCTTCCAAACGAAAGTGTGTTTCACCACTCCCTCCTAGGGAAACTTCAATTGGACACAAACCATACAGATAGAACTTAGAACTACTTTATTGTGTCAAGTTTCAAGGGAATAGCACAAACCGTGTTTGAGTTAGAGTTCCAAATTCATGTATAAATATAGGAGAGAACAGCGTGAAACCCGAAATTTCAAACTTTTTTTGAAAACGAATGCTTCAAACTAGAAGAACGAAATTTGCTTAGCCAAGTGGGATTCGTGTATGCTCATTACCACCAAGTATCTTCAAGATTGGGTGAAAAAACATATGCTGAGATTTCAGGACACTCGTAGTTTTTTGGAAGCTTGGCAACCCCTTTCAAACGAAAGTGTGCTTCACCACTCCCTCCTAGGGCAACTTCTAGAGGAAACAAACCGTACAGATAGAACTTAGAACTACTTTATTGTGTCAAGTTTCAAGGGGCTAGCACAAACCGTGTTTGAGTTAGAGTTCAAAATTCATGTATAAATATAAGAGAAAACAGAGTGAAACCTGAAAATTCAAACTCTTATTGCAAACGAATGCTTCAACCTAGAAGAACGAAATTTGCTGAGCCAAGTGGGATTGGTGTACCGCTCATTACCACCAAGTATCTTCAAGATTGGGTGAAAAAACATATGCTGAGATTTCAGGACACTCGTAGTATTTTGGAAGCTTGGCAACCTCTTCCAAACGAAAGTGTGTTTCACGACTCCCTCCTAGGGCAACTTCAAGAGGAAACAAACCGTACAGATAGAACTTAGAACTACTGTATTGTGTCAAGTTTCAAGGGGCTAGCACAAACCGTTCTTGATTTAGAGTTAAAATTCATGTATCAATATAAGAGAAAACAGAGTGAAACCTGAAAACTCAAGCTCTTATTGCAAACGAATGCTTCAACCTAGAAGAACGAAATTTGCTGAGTCAAGTGGGATTGGTGTACTGCTCATTACCCCCAAGCATCTTCAAGATTGGGTGAAAAAACTTATGCTGAGATTTCAGGACACACGTAGTTTTTTGGAGGCTTGGCAACCCGTTTCAAACGAAAGTGTGTTTCACCACTCCCACCTAGGGAAACTTCAATTGGACACAAACCATACAGATAGAACTTAGAACTACTTTATTGTGTCAAGTTTCAAGGGACTAGCACAAACCGTGTTGATTTGCATTTCCAAATTCATCTATCAATATAGGAGAAAACAGAGTGAAACCTGAAAATTCAAACTCTTACTGCCAACGAATGCTTCAACCTAGAAGAACGAAATTTGCTGAACGCAGTGGGATTGGTGTACTGCTCATTATCACGAAGTATCTTCAAGATTGGGTGAAAAAACATATGCTGAGATTTCAAGACACTCGTAGTTTTTTGGAAGCTTGGCAACCCGTTTCAAACGAAAGTGTGTTTCACCACTCCCTCCTAGGGCTACTTGAAGAGGAAACAAACCATTCACATAGAACTTAGAACTACTTTATTGTGTCAAGTTTCAAGGGGCTAGCACAAACCGTGCTTGATTTAGAGTTAAAATTCATGTATCAATATAGGAGAAAACAGAGTGAAACCTGAAAATTCAAACTCTTATTGCAAACGAATGCTTCAACCTAGAAGAACGAAATTTGCTGAGCCAAGTGGCATTGGTGTACTGCTCATTATCACCAAGTATCTTCAAGATTGGGTGAAAAAACATATGCTGAGATTTCAGGACACACGTGGTTTTTTGGAAGCTTGTCAACCCGTATCAAACGAAAGTGTGTTTCACCACTCCCTCCTAGGGAAACTTCAATTGGACACAAACCATACAGATAGAACTTAGAACTACTTTATTGTGTCAAGTTTCAAGGGACTAGCACAAACCGTGTTTGATTTGGAGTTCCAAATTCATCTATCAATATAGGAGAAAACAGAGTGAAACCTGAAAATTTAAACTCTTACTGCCAACGAATGCTTCAACCTAGAAGAACGAAATTTGCTGAACCCAGTGGGATTGGTGTACTGCTCATTATCACCAGGTATCTTCAAGATTGGGTGAAAAAACATATGCTGAGATTTCAGGACACTCGTAGTTTTTTGGAAGCTTGGCAACCCGTTTCAACGAAAGTGTGTTTCACCACTCCCTCCTAGGGCTACTTCCAGAGGAAACAAACCATTCACATAGAACTTAGAACTACTTTATTGTGTCAAGTTTCAAGGGGCTAGCACAAACCGTGCTTGATTTAGAGTTCCAAATTCATGTATCAATATAGGAGAAAACAGAGTGAAACCTGAAAATTCAAACTCTTATTGCAAACGAATGCTTCAACCTAGAAGAGCGAAATTTGCTGAGCCAAGTGGGATTGGTGTACTGCTCATTACCACCAAGTATCTTCAAGATTGGGTGAAAAAACATACGCTGAGATTTCAGGACACTCGTAGTATTTTGGAAGCTTGGCAACCTCTTCCAAACGAAAGTGTGTTTCGCAATCTCTCCTAGGCTACTTCAAGAGGAAACAAACCATACAGATAGAACTTAGAACTACTTTATTGTGTCAAGTTTCAAGGGGCTAGCAGAAACCGTGCTTGATTTAGAGTTCCAAATTCATGTATCAATATAGGAGAAAACAGAGTGAAACCTGAAAATTCAAACTGTAATTGCCAACGAATGCTTCAACCTAGAAGAACGAAATTTGCTGAACCCAGTGGGATTGGTGTACTGCTCATTATCACCAAGTATCTTCAAGAATGGGTGAAAAAACATATGCTGAGATTTCAGAACACTCGTAGTTTTTTGGAAGCTTGACAACCCGTTTCAAACGAAAGTGTGTTTCACCACTCCCTCCTAGGGCTACTTCAAGAGGAAACAAACCATACAAATAGAACTTAGAACTACTTTATTGTGTCAAGTTTCAAGGGGCTAGCACAAACCGTGCTTGATTTAGAGTTCCAAATTCATGTATCAAGAGAGGAGAAAACAGAGTGAAACCTGAAAATTCAAACTCTTATTGCACACGAATGCTTCAACCTAGAAGAACGAAATTTGCTGAGCCAAGTATGATTGGTGTACTGCTCATTACCACCAAGGATATTCAAGATTGGGTAAAAAAACATATGATGAGATTTCCGAACACTCATAGTATTTTGAAAGCTTGGCAACCTCTTTCAAACGAAAGTGTGTTTCACCACTCCCTCTTAAGGCAACCTCAAGAGGAAACAAACCATGCAGATAGAACATAGAACTACTTTATTGTGTCAAGTTTCAAGGGGCTAGCACAAACCGTGTTTGATTTGGAGTTCCAAATACATCTATCAATATAGGAGAAAACAGAGTTAAACCTGAAAATTCAAACTCTTACTGCCAACGAATGCTTCATCCTAGAAGAACGAAATTTGCTGAGCCCAGTGGGATTGGTGTACTACTCATTACCACCAAGTATCTTCAAGAAATCGTGGAAAAACATATGCTGAGATTTCAGGACACTTTTAGTTTTTTGGAAGCTTGGCAACCCGTTTCAAACGAAAGTGTGTTTCACCTCTCCCTCCTAGTGCAACTTCAAGAGGAAACAAACCATACACATAGAACTTAGAACTACTTTATTGTGTCAAGTTTCAAGGGGCTAGCACAAACCGTGTTTGAGTTAGAGTTCCAAATTCATGTATAAATACAGGAGAAAACAGAGTGAAACCTGAAATTTCAAACTTTTATTGAAAACGAATGCTTGAACCTAGAGGAACGAAATTTGCTGAGCCAAGTGGGATTGGTGTACTGCTCATTACCCCCAAGTATCTTCAAGATTGGGTAAAAAACATATGCTGAGATTTCAGGACACTAGTAGTATTTTGGAAGCTTGGCAACCTCTTCCAAATGAAAGTGTGTTTCGCAACTCCCTCCTAGGGCAACTTCAAGAGGAAACAAACCGTACAGATAGAACTTAGAACTACTTTATTGTGTCAAGTTTCAAGGGGCTAGCACACACCGTTCTTGATTTAGAGTTCCAAATTCATGTATCAATATAGGAGAAAACAGAGTGAAACCTGAAAACTCAAACTCTTATTGCAAACGAATGCTTCAACCTAGAAGAACGAAATTTGCTGAGTCAAGTGGGATTGGTGTACTGCTCATTACCCCCAAGTATCTTCAAGTTTAGGTGAAAAAACATATGCTGAGATTTCAGGACACTCGTAGTATTTTGGAAGCTTGGCAACCTCTTTCAAACGAAAGTGTGTTTCACAACTCCCTCCTAGGGAAACTTCAATAGGACACAAACCATACAGATAGAACTTAGAACTACTTTACTTTGTCAAGTTTCAAGGGGCTAGCACAAACCGTGTATGATTTAGAGTTCCAAATTCATCTATCAATATAGGAGAAAACAGAGTGAAAAATGAAAATTCAAACTGTTATTGCCAACGAATGCTTCAACCTAGAAGAACGAAATTTGCTGAACCCAGTGGGATTGGTGTACTGCTCATTATCACCAAGTATCTTCAAAGGTTGGGTGAAAAAACATATGCTGAGATTTCAGGAGACTCGTAGTTTTTTGGAAGCTTATCAACCCGTTTCAAACGAAAGTGTGTTTCACCACTCCCTCCTAGGGCTACTTCAAGAGGAAACAAACCATACACATAGAACTTAGAACTACTTTATTTTGTCAAGTTTCAAGGGGCTAGCACAAACCGTGTTTGATTTGGAGTTCCAAATTCATCTATCAATATAGAAGAAAACAGAGTGAAACCTCAAAATTCAAACTCTTACTGCCAACGAATGCTTCAACCTAGAAGAACGAAATATGCTGAACCCAGTGGGATTCGTGTACTGCTCATTATCACCATGTATCTTCAAGATTGGGTGAAAAAACATATGCTGAGATTTCAGGACACTCGGAGTATTTTGGAAGCTTGGCAACCTCTTCCAAATGAAAGTGTGTTTCGCAATCTCTCCTAGGCTACTTCAAGAGGAAACAAACCATACAGATAGAACTTAGAACTACTTTATTGTGTCAAGTTTCAAGGGGCTAGCAGAAACCGTGCTTGATTTAGAGTTCCAAATTCATGTATCAATATAGGAGAAAACAGAGTGAAACCTGAAAATTCAAACTGTTATTGCCAACGAATGCTTCAACCTAGAAGAACGAAATTTGCTGAACCCAGTGGGATTGGTGTACTGCTCATTATCACCAAGTATCTTCAAGAATGGGTGAAAAAACATATGCTGAGATTTCAGGACACTCGTAGTTTTTTGGAAGCTTGGCAACCCGTTTCAAACGAAAGTGTGTTTCACCACTCCCTCCTAGGGCTACTTCAAGAGGAAACAAACCATACACATAGAACTTAGAACTACTTTATTGTGTCAAGTTTCAAGGGGCTAGCACAAACCGTGCTTGATTTAGAGTTCCAAATTCATGTATCAAGAGAGGAGAAAACAGAGTGAAACCTGAAAATTCAAACTCTTATTGCACAGGAATGCTTCAACCTAGAAGAACGAAATTTGCTGAGCCAAGTGGGATTGGTGTACTGCTCATTACCACCAAGGATATTCAAGATTGGGTAAAAAAACATATGCTGAGATTTCAGGACACTCATAGTATTTTGGAAGCTTGGCAACCTCTTTCAAACGAAAGTGTGTTTCACCACTCCCTCTTAAGGCAACCTCAAGAGGAAACAAACCATGCAGATAGAACTTAGAACTACTTTATTGTGTCAAGTTTCAAGGGGCTAGCACAAACCGTGTTTGATTTGGAGTTCCAAATTCATCTATCAATATAGGAGAAAACAGAGTTAAACCTGAAAATTCAAACTCTTACTGCCAACGAATGCTTCAACCTAGAAGAACGAAATTTGCTGAGCCCAGTGGAATTGGTGTACTACTCATTACCACCAAGTATCTTCAAGAAATCGTGGAAAAACATATGCTGAGATTTCAGGACACTCCTAGTTTTTTGGAAGCTTGGCAAAACATTTCAAACAAAAGTGTGTTTCACCTCTCCCTCCTAGTGCAACTTCAAGAGGAAACAAACCATACAGATAGAACTTAGAACTACTTTATTGTGTCAAGTTTCAAGGGGCTAGCACAAACCGTGTTTGAGTTAGAGTTCCAAATTCAAGTATAAATACAGGAGAAAACAGAGTGAAACCTGAAATTTCAAACTTTTATTGAAAACGAATGCTTGAACCTAGAAGAACGAAATTTGCTGAGCCAAGTGGGATTGGTGTACTGCTCATTACCCCCAAGTATCTTCAAGATTGGGTAAAAAACATATGCTGAGATTTCAGGACACTAGTAGTATTTTGGAAGCTTGGCAACCTCTTCCAAATGAAAGTGTGTTTCGCAACTCCCTCCTAGGGCTACTTCAAGAGGAAACAAACCGTACAGATAGAACTTAGAACTACTTTATTGTGTCAAGTTTCAAGGGGCTAGCACACACCGTTCTTGATTTAGAGTTCCAAATTCATGTATCAATATAGGAGAAAACAGAGTGAAACCTGAAAACTCAAACTCTTATTGCAAACGAATGCTTCAACCTAGAAGAACGAAATTTGCTGAGTGAAGTGGGATTGGTGTACTGCTCATTACCCCCAAGTATCTTCAAGATTGGGTGAAAAAAAATATGCTGAGATTTCAGGACACTCGTAGTATTTTGGAAGCTTGGCAACCTCTTCCAAACGAAAGTGTGTTTCACCACTCCCTCCTAGGGAAACTTCAATTGGACACAAACCATACAGATAGAACTTAGAACTACTTTATTGTGTCAAGTTTCAAGGGGCTAGCACAAACCGTGTTTGATTTGGAGTTCCAAATTCATCTATCAATATAGGAGAAAACAGAGTGAAACCTGAAAATTCAAACTGTTATTGCCAACGAATGCTTCAACCTAGAAGAACGAAATTTGCTGAACCCAGTGGGATTGGTGTACTGCTCATTATCACCACGTATCTTCAAAGGTTGGGTGAAAAAACATATGCTGAGATTTCAGGAGAATCGTAGTTTTTTGGAAGCTTATCAACCCGTTTCAAACGAAAGTGTGTTTCACCACTCCCTCCTAGAACTACTTCAAGAGGAAACAAACCATACACATAGAACTTAGAACTACTTTATTGTGTCAAGTTTCAAGGGGCTAGCACAAACCATTCTTGATTTAGAGTTCCAAATTCATGTATCAATATAGGAGAAAACAGAGTGAAACCTGAAAATTCAAACTCTAATTGCAAACGAATGCTTCAACCTAGAAGAACGAAATTTGCTGATCCAAGTGGGCTTGGTGTACTGCTCAACCACCAAGTATCTTCAAGAATGGGTGAAAAAACATATGCTTAGATTTCAGGACACTCGTAGTATTTTGGAAGCTTGGCAACCTCTTCCAAACGAAAGTGTGTTTCACCACTCCCTCCTAGGGATACTTCAATTGGACACAAACCATACAGATAGAACTTAGAACTACTTTATTGTGTCAAGTTTCAAGGGGCTAGCACAAACCGTGTTTGATTTGGAGTTCCAAATTCATCTATCAATATAGGAGAAATCAGAGTGAAACCTGAAAATTCAAACTCTTATTGGAAACGAATGCTTCAACCTAGAAGAGCGAAATTTGCTGAGCCAAGTGGGATTGGTGTACTGCTCATTACCACCAAGTATCTTCAAGATTGGGTGAAAAAACATATGCTGAGATTTCAGGACACTCGTAGTATTTTGGAAGCTTGGCAACCTCTTCCAAACGAAAGTGTGTTTCACCACTCCCTCCTAGGGAAACTTCAATTGGACACAAACCATACAGATAGAACTTAGAACTACTTTATTGTGTCAAGTTTCAAGGGGCTAGCACAAACCGTGTTTGATTTGGAGTTCCAAATTCATCTATCAATATAGGAGAAAACAGAGTGAAACCTGAAAATTCAAACTCTTACTGCCAACGAATGCTTCAACCTAGAAGAACGAAATTTGCTGAACCCAGTGGGATTGGTGTACTGCTCATTATCACCAAGTATCTTCAAGAATGGGTGAAAAAACATATGCTGAGATTTCAGGACACTCGTAGTTTTTTGGAAGCTTGGCAACCCGTTTCAAACGAAAGTGTGTTTCACCACTCCCTCCTAAGGCTACTTCAAGAGGAAACAAACCATACAGATAGAACTTAGAACTACTTTATTGTGTCAAGTTTCAAGAGGCTAGCACAAACCGTGCTTGATTTAGAGTTCCAAATTCATGTATCAACATAGGAGAAAATAGAGTGAAACCTGAAAATTCAAATTCTTGTTGCAAACGAATCCTTCAACCTAGAAGAACGAAATTTGCTGAGCCAAGTGGGCTTGGTGTACTGCTCATTACCACGAAGTATCTTCAAGATTGGGTGACAAAACATATGCTGAGATTTCAGGACACTTGTAGTATTTTGGAAGCTTGGCAACCTCTTCCAAACGAAAGTGTGTTTCACCACTCCCTCCTAGGGAAACTTCAATTGGACACAAACCATACAGATAGAACTTAGAACTACTTTATTGTGTCAAGATTCAAGGGGCTAGCACAATCCGTGTTTGATTTGGAGTTCCAAATTCATCTATCAATATAGGAGAAAACAGAGTGAAACCTGAAAATTCAAACTCTAACTGCCAACGAATGCTCCAACCTAGAAGACCGAAAATTGCTGAACCCAGTGGGATTGGTGTACTGCTCATTATCACCAAGTATCTTCAAGATTGGGTGAAAAAACATATGCTGAGATTTGAGGACACTCCGAGTTTTTTGGAAGCTTGGCAACCCGTTTCAAACGAAAGTGTGTTTCACCACTCCCTCCTAGGGCTACTTCAAGAGGAAACAAACCATACACATAGAACTTAGAACTACTTTATTGTGTCAAGTTTCAAGGGGCTAGCACAATCCGTGCTTTATTTAGAGTTCCAAATTCATGTATCAATATAAGAGAAAACAGAGTGAAACCTGAAAATTCAAACTCTTATTGGAAACGAATGCTTCAACCTAGAAGAACGAAATTTGCTGAGCCAAGTGGGATGGGTGTACTACTCATTACCACCAAGTATCTTCAAGATTGGGTTAAAAAACATATGCTGAGATTTCAGGACACTCGTAGTATTTTGGAAGCTTGGCAACCTCTTCCAAACGAAAGTGTGTTTCACCACTCCCTCCTAGGGAAACTTCAAGAGGAAACAAACCATAAAGATAGAACTTAGAACTACTTTATTGTGTCAAGTTTCAAGGGGCTATCACAAACCGTGCTTGATTTAGAGTTCCAAATTCATGTATCAATATAGGAGAAAATAGAGTGAAACCTGAAAATTCAAAGTCTTGTTGCAAACGAATCCTTCAACCTAGAAAAACGAAATTTGCTGAGCCAAGTGGGATTGGTGTACTGCTCATTACCACCAAGTATCTTCAAGATTGGGTTAAAAAACATATGCTGAGATTTCAGGACACTCTTAGTATTTTGGAAGCTTGGCAACCCCTTTCAAACGAAAGTGTGTTTCACCACTCCCTCGTAGGGAAACTTCCATAGGACACAAACCATACAGATAGAACTTAGAACTACTTTATTGTGTCAAGTTTCAAGGGGCTAGCACAAACGGTGCTTGATTTAGAGTTCCAAATTCATGTATCAATATAGGAGAAAACAGAGTGAAAGCTGAAAATTCAAACCCTTATTGCAAACGAGCGCTTCAACCTAGAAGAACGAAATTTGCTGAGCCAAGTGGGCTTGGTGTACTGCTCATTACCACCAAGTATCTTCAAGATTGGTTGAAAAAACATATGCTTAGATTTCAGGACACTTGTAGTATTTTGGATGCTTGGCAACCTCTTCCAAACGAAAGTGTGTTTCAAGAACTCCCTCCTAGGGAAACTTCAATTGGACACAAACCATACAGATAGAACTTAGAACTACTTTAGTGTGTCAAGTTTCAAGGGGCTAGCACAATCCGTGCTTGATTTAGAGTTCCAAATTCATGTATCAATATAAGAGAAAACAGAGTGAAACCTGAAAATTCAAACTCTTACTGCCAACGAATGCTTCAACCTGGAAGAACGAAATTTGCTGAACCCAGTGGGATTGGTGTACTGCTCATTATCACCAAGTATCTTCAAGATTCGGTGAAAAAACATATGCTGAGATTTCAGGACACTCGTAGTTTATTGGAAGCTTGGCAACCCGTTTCAAACGAAAGTGTGTTTCACCACTCCCTCCTAGGGCTACTTCAAGAGGAAACAAACCATACACATCGAAGTTAGAAATACTTTATTGTGTCAAGTTTCAAGGGGCTAGCACAATCCGTGCTTCATTTAGAGTTCCAAATTTATGTATCAATATAAGAGAAAACAGAGTGAAACCTGAAAATTCAAACTCTTTTTGGAAACGAATGCTTCAACCTAGAAGAACGAAATTTGCTGAGCCAAGTGGGATTGGTGTACTGCTCATTACCACCAAGTATCTTCAAGATTTTGTGAAAAAACATATGCTGAGATTTCAGGACACTGGTAGTATTTTGGAAGCTTGGCAACCTCTTACAAACGAAAGTTTGTTTCACCACTCCCTCCTAGGGAAACTTCAAGAGGAAACAAACCATACAGATAGAACTTAGAACTACTTTATTGTGTCAAGTTTCAAGGGGCTAGCACAAAACGTGCTTGATTTAGAGTTCCATATTCATGTATCAATATAGGAGAAAATAGAGTGAAACCTGAAAATTCAAAGTCTTGTTGCAAACGAATCCTTCAACCTAGAAGAACGAAATTTGCTGAGCCAAGTGGGCTTGGTGTACTGCTCATTACCACTAAGTATCTTCAAGATTGGGTGAAAAAACATATGCTGAGATTTCAGGACACTCGTAGTTTTTTGGAAGCTTGGCAACCCGTTTCAAACGAAAGAGTGTTTCACCACTCCCTCCTAGGGCTACTTCAAGAGGAAACAAACCATACACATAGAACTTAGAACTACTTTTTTTGTGTCAAGTTTCAAGGGGCTAGCACAAACAGTGTTTGATTTGGAGTTCCAATTTCATCTATCAATATAAGAGAAAACAGAGTGAAACCTGAAATTTCAAACTCTTACTGCCAACGAATGCTTCAACCTAGAAGAATGAAATTTGCTGAACCCAGTGAGATTGGTGTACTGCTCATTATCACCAAGTATCTTCAAGATTGGGTGAAAAAACATATGCTGAGATTTCAGGACACTCGTAGTTTTTTGGAAGCTTGGCAACCCGTTTCAAACGAAAGTGTGTTTCACCACTCCCTCCTAGGGCTACTTCAAGAGGAAACAAACCATACAGATAGAACTTAGAACTACTTTATTGTGTCAAGTTACAAGGTACTAGCACAAACTGTTCTTGAGTTAGAGTTCCAAATTCATGTATCAATATAGGAGAAAACAGAGGGAAAACTGAAAATTCAAACTCTTATTGCAAACGAATGCTCCAACCTAGAAGAACGAAATTTACGGAGCCCTGTGGGATTGGTGTACTGCTCATTACCACCAAGTATTTTCAAGATTGGGTGAAAAAACATATGCTGAGATTTCAGGACACTCGGAGTATTTTGGAAGCTTGGCAACCTCTTCCAAACGAAAGTGTGTTTCACCACTCCCTCCTAGGGAAACTTCAATTGGACACAAACCATACAGATAGAACTTAGAACTACTTTATTGTGTCAAGTTTCAAGGGGCTAGCACAAACCGTGTTTGATTTAGAGTTCCAAATTCATCTATCAATATAGGAGAAAACAGAGTGAAACCTGAAAACTCAAACAGTTATTGCCAACGAATGCTTCAACCTAGAAGAACGAAACTTGCTGAACCCAGTGGGATTGGTGTACTGCTCATTATCACCAAGTATCTTCAAAGGTTGGGTGAAAAAAATATGCTGAGATTTCAGGACACTCGTAGTTTTTTGGAAGCTTGGCAACCCGTTTCAAACGAAAGTGTGTTACACCACACCGTCCTAGGGCTACTTCAAGAGGAAAGAAACCATACACATAGAACTTAGAACTACTTTATTGTGTCAAGTTTCAAGGGGCTAGCACAAACCGTTCTTGATTTAGAGTTCCAATTCATGTATCAATATAGGAGAAAACAGAGTGAAACCTGAAAATTCAAACTCTTATTGCAAACGAATGCTTCAACCTAGAAGAACGAAATTTGCTGAGCCAAGTGGGCTTGGTGTACTGCTCATTACCACCAAGTATCTTCACGATTGGGTGAAAAAACATATGCTGAGATTTCAGGACACTCGTATTATTTTGGAAGCTTTTCAACCTCTTCCAAACGAAAGTGTGTTTCACCACTCCCTCCTAGGGAAACTTCAATTGGACACAAACCATACAGATAGAACTTAGAACTACTTTATTGTGTCAAGTTTCAAGGGGCTAGCACAAACCGTGTTTGATTTGGAGTTCCAAATTCATCTATCAATATAGGAGAAAACAGAGTGAAACCTGAAATTTCAAACTCTTACTGCCAACGAATGCTTCAACCTAGAAGAACGAAATTTGCTGAGCCCAGTGGGATTGGTGTACTACTCATTACCACCAAGTATTTTCAAGAAATCGTGGAAAAACATATGCTGAGGTTTCAGGACACTCGTAGTTTTTGGAAGCTTGGCAACCCGTTTCAAACGAAAGTGTGTTACACCACACCGTCCTAGGGCTACTTCAAGAGGAAACAAACCATACAGATAGAACTTAGAACTACCTTATTGTGTCAAGTTTCAAGGGGCTAGCACAAACCGTGTTTCAGTTAGAGTTCCAAATTCATGTATAAATACAGGAGAAAACAGAGTGAAACCTGAAATTTCAAACTTTTATTGAAAACGAATGCTTGAACCTAGAAGAACGAAATTTGCTGAGCCAAGTGGGATTGGTGTACTGCTCATTACCCCCAAGTATCTTCAAGATTGGGTAAAAAACATATGCTGAGATTTCAGGACACTCGTAGTATTTTGGAAGCTTGGCAACCTCTTCCAAACGAAAGTGTGTTTCGCAACTCCCTCCTAGGGCAACTTCAAGAGGAAACAAACCGTACAGATAGAACTTAGAACTACTTTATTGTGTCAAGTTTCAAGGGGCTAGCACAAACCGTTCTTGATTTAGAGTTCCAAATTCATGTATCAATATAGGAGAAAACAGATTGAAACCTGATAACTCAAACTCTTATGGCAAACGAATGCTTCAACCTAGAAGAACCAAATTTGCTGAGTCAAGTGGGATTGGTGTACTGCTCATTACCACCAAGTATCTTCAAGATTGGGTGAAAAAACATATGCTGAGATTTCAGGACACTCGGAGTATTTTGGAAGCTTGGCAACCTCTTCCAAACGAAAGTGTGTTTCACAACTCCCTCCTAGGGAAACTTCAATAGGACACAAACCATACAGATAGAACTTAGAACTACTTTATTGTGTCAAGTTTCAAGGGGCTAGCAAAAACCGAGTATGATTTAGAGTTCCAAATTCATCTATCAATATAGGAGAAAACAGAGTGAAACCTGAAAATTCAAACTGTTATTGCCAACGAATGCTTCAACCTAGAAGAACGAAATTTGCTGCACCCAGTGAGATTGTTGTACTGCTCATTATCACCAAGTATCTTCAAAGGTTGGGTGCAAAAACATATGCTGAGATTTCAGGACACTCGTAGTTTTTTGGAAGCTTGGCAACCCGTTTCAAACGAAAGTGTGTTTCACCACTCCCTCCTAGGGCTACTTCAAGAGGAAACAAACCATACACATAGAACTAAGAACTACTTTATTGTGTCAAGTTTCAAGGGGCTACCACAAACCGTTCTTGATTTAGAGTTCCAAATTCATGTATCAATATAGGAGAAAACAGAGTGAAACCTGAAAATTCAAACCCTTATTGCAAACGAGCGCTTCAACCTAGAAGAACGAAATTTGCTGAGCCAAGTGGGCTTGGTGTACTGCTCATTACCACCAAGTATCTTCAAGATTGGTTGAAAAAACATATGCTTAGATTTCAGGACACTTGTAGTATTTTGGAAGCTTGGCAACCTCTTCCAAACGAAAGTGTGTTTCAAGGACTCCCTCCTAGGGAAACTTCAATTGGACACAAACCATACAGATAGAACTTAGAACTACTTTAGTGTGTCAAGTTTCAAGGGGCTAGCACAATCCGTGCTTGATTTAGAGTTCCAAATTCATGTATCAATATAAGAGAAAACAGAGTGAAACCTGAAAATTCAAACTCTTACTGCCAACGAATGCTTCAACCTAGAAGAACGAAATTTGCTGAACCCAGTGGGATTGGTGTACTGCTCATTATCACCAAGTATCTTCAAGATTCGGTGAAAAAACATATGCTGAGATTTCAGGACACTCGTAGTTTATTGGAAGCTTGGCAACCCGTTTCAAACGAAAGTGTGTTTCACCACTCCCTCCTAGGGCTACTTCAAGAGGAAACAAACCATACACATCGAAGTTAGAAATACTTTATTGTGTCAAGTTTCAAGGGGCTAGCACAATCCGTGCTTCATTTAGAGTTCCAAATTTATGTATCAATATAAGAGAAAACAGAGTGAAACCTGAAATTCAAACTCTTTTTGGAAACGAATGCTTCAACCTAGAAGAACGAAATTTGCTGAGCCAAGTGGGATTGGTGTACTGCTCATTACCACCAAGTATCTTCAAGATTTTGTGAAAAAACATATGCTGAGATTTCAGGACACTGGTAGTATTTTGGAAGCTTGGCAACCTCTTCCAAACGAAAGTTTGTTTCACCACTCCCTCCTAGGGAAACTTCAAGAGGAAACAAACCATACAGATAGAACTTAGAACTACTTTATTGTGTCAAGTTTCAAGGGGCTAGCACAAAACGTGCTTGATTTAGAGTTCCATATTCATGTATCAATATAGGAGAAAATAGAGTGAAACCTGAAAATTCAAAGTCTTGTTGCAAACGAATCCTTCAACCTAGAAGAACGAAATTTGCTGAGCCAAGTGGGCTTGGTGTACTGCTCATTACCACTAAGTATCTTCAAGATTGGGTGAAAAAACATATGCTGAGATTTCAGGACACTCGTAGTTTTTTGGAAGCTTGGCAACCCGTTTCAAACGAAAGAGTGTTTCACCACTCCCTCCTAGGGCTACTTCAAGAGGAAACAAACCATACACATAGAACTTAGAACTACTTTTTTTGTGTCAAGTTTCAAGGGGCTAGCACAAACAGTGTTTGATTTGGAGTTCCAATTTCATCTATCAATATAAGAGAAAACAGAGTGAAACCTGAAATTTCAAACTCTTACTGCCAACGAATGCTTCAACCTAGAAGAATGAAATTTGCTGAACCCAGTGAGATTGGTGTACTGCTCATTATCACCAAGTATCTTCAAGATTGGGTGAAAAAACATATGCTGAGATTTCAGGACACTCGTAGTTTTTTGGAAGCTTGGCAACCCGTTTCAAACGAAAGTGTGTTTCACCACTCCCTCCTAGGGCTACTTCAAGAGGAAACAAACCATACAGATAGAACTTAGAACTACGTTATTGTGTCAAGTTACAAGGTACTAGCACAAACTGTTCTTGAGTTAGAGTTCCAAATTCATGTATCAATATAGGAGAAAACAGAGGGAAAGCTGAAAATTCAAACTCTTATTGCAAACGAATGCTCCAACCTAGAAGAACGAAATTTACGGAGCCCTGTGGGATTGGTGTACTGCTCATTACCACCAAGTATTTTCAAGATTGGGTGAAAAAACATATGCTGAGATTTCAGGACACTCGGAGTATTTTGGAAGCTTGGCAACCTCTTCCAAACGAAAGTGTGTTTCACCACTCCCTCCTAGGGAAACTTCAATTGGACACAAACCATACAGATAGAACTTAGAACTACTTTATTGTGTCAAGTTTCAAGGGGCTAGCACAAACCGTGTTTGATTTAGAGTTCCAAATTCATCTATCAATATAGGAGAAAACAGAGTGAAACCTGAAAACTCAAACAGTTATTGCCAATGAATGCTTCAACCTAGAAGAACGAAACTTGCTGAACCCAGTGGGATTGGTGTACTGCTCATTATCACCAAGTATCTTCAAAGGTTGGGTGAAAAAAAATATGCTGAGATTTCAGGACACTCGTAGTTTTTTGGAAGCTTGGCAACCCGTTTCAAACGAAAGTGTGTTACACCACACCGTCCTAGGGCTACTTCAAGAGGAAAGAAACCATACACATAGAACTTAGAACTACTTTATTGTGTCAAGTTTCAAGGGGCTAGCACAAACCGTTCTTGATTTAGAGTTCCAAATTCATGTATCAATATAGGAGAAAACAGAGTGAAACCTGAAAATTCAAACTCTTATTGCAAACGAATGCTTCAACCTAGAAGAACGAAATTTGCTGAGCCAAGTGGGCTTGGTGTACTGCTCATTACCACCAAGTATCTTCAAGATTGGGTGAAAAAACATATGCTGAGATTTCAGGACACTCGTATTATTTTGGAAGCTTTTCAACCTCTTCCAAACGAAAGTGTGTTTCACCACTCCCTCCTAGGGAAACTTCAATTGGACACAAACCATACAGATAGAACTTAGAACTACTTTATTGTGTCAAGTTTCAAGGGGCTAGCACAAACCGTGTTTGATTTGGAGTTCCAAATTCATCTATCAATATAGGAGAAAACAGAGTGAAACCTGAAATTTCAAACTCTTACTGCCAACGAATGATTCAACCTAGAAGAACGAAATTTGCTGAGCCCAGTGGGATTGGTGTACTACTCATTACCACCAAGTATTTTCAAGAAATCGTGGAAAAACATATGCTGAGGTTTCAGGACACTCGTAGTTTTTTGGAAGCTTGGCAACCCGTTTCAAACGAAAGTGTGTTACACCACACCGTCCTAGGGCTACTTCAAGAGGAAACAAACCATACAGATAGAACTTAGAACTACCTTATTGTGTCAAGTTTCAAGGGGCTAGCACAAACCGTGTTTCAGTTAGAGTTCCAAATTCATGTATAAATACAGGAGAAAACAGAGTGAAACCTGAAATTTCAAACTTTTATTGAAAACGAATGCTTGAACCTAGAAGAACGAAATTTGCTGAGCCAAGTGGGATTGGTGTACTGCTCATTACCCCCAAGTATCTTCAAGATTGGGTAAAAAACATATGCTGAGATTACAGGACACTCGTAGTATTTTGGAAGCTTGGAAACCTCTTCCAAACGAAAGTGTGTTTCGCAACTCCCTCCTAGGGCAACTTCAAGAGGAAACAAACCGTACAGATAGAACTTAGAACTACTTTATTGTGTCAATTTTCAAGGGGCTAGCACAAACCGTTCTTGATTTAGAGTTCCAAATTCATGTATCAATATAGGAGAAAACAGAGTGAAACCTGAAAACTCAAACTCTTATTGCAAACGAATGCTTCAACCTAGAAGAACGAAATTTGCTGAGTCAAGTGGGATTGGTGTACTGCTCATTACCCCCAAGTATCTTCAAGATTGGGTGAAAAAACATATGCTGAGATTTCAGGACACTCGTAGTATTTTGGAAGCTTGGCAACCTCTTTCAAACGAAAGTGTGTTTCACAATTCCCTCCTAGGGAAACTTCAATTGGACACAAACCATACAGATAGAACTTAGAACTACTTTATTGTGTCAAGTTTCAAGGGGCGAGCACAAACCGTGTTTGATTTGGAGTTCCAAATTCATCTATCCATATAGGAGAAAACAGAGTGAAACCTCAAATTTCAAACTCTTACTGCCAACGAATGCTTCAACCTAGAAGAACGAAATTTGCTGAACCCAGTGGGATTGGTGTACTGCTATTATCACCAAGTATCTTCAAGATTGGGTGAAAAAACATATGCTGAGATTTCAGGACACTCGTAGTTTTTTGGAAGCTTGGCAACCCGTTTCAAACGAAAGTGTGTTTCACCACTCCCTCCTAGGGCTACTTCAAGAGGAAACAAACCATACACATAGAACTTAGAACTACTTTATTGTGTCAAGTTTCAAGGGGCTAGCACAATCCGTGCTTCATTTAGAGTTCCAAATTCATGTATCAATATAAGAGAAAACAGAGTGAAACCTGAAAATTCAAACTCTTATTGGAAACGAATGCTTCAACCTAGAAGAACGAAATTTGCTGAGCCAAGTGGGATTGGTGTACTGCTCATTACCACCAAGTATCTTCAAGATTGGGTTAAAAAACATATGCTGAGATTTCAGGACACTCGTAGTATTTTGGAAGCTTGGATACCTCTTCCAAACGAAAGTGTGTTTCACCACTCCCTCCTAGGGAAACTTCAAGAAGAAACAAACCATACAGATAGAACTTAGAACTACTTTATTGTGTCAAGTTTCAAGGGGCTATCACAAACCGTGCTTGATTTAGAGTTCCAAATTCATGTATCAATATAGGAGAAAATAGAGTGAAACCTGAAAATTCAAAGTCTTGTTGCAAACGAATCCTTCAACCTAGAAGAACGAAATTTGCTGAGCCAAGTGGGCTTGGTGTACTGCTCATTACCACCAAGTATCTTCAATATTGGGTGAAAAAACATATGCTGAGATTTCAGGACACTCGTAGTATTTTGGAAGCTTGGCAACCTATTCCAAACGAAAGTGTGTTTCACCACTCCCTCGTAGGGAAACTTCCATATTACACAAACCATACAGATAGAACTTAGAACTACTTTATTGTTTCAAGTTTCAAGGGGCTAGCAAAACGGTGCTTGATTTAGACTTCCAAATTCATGTATCAATATAGGAGAAAACAGAGTGAAAGCTGAAAATTCAAACTCTTATTGCAAACGAATGCTCCAACCTAGAAGAACGAAATTTACTGTGCCAAGTGGGATTGGTGTACTGCTCATTACCACCAAGTATCTTCAAGATTGGGTGAAAAAACATATGCTGAGATTTCAGG
>NW_027511560.1:0-24030 GCF_048772815.1 Callospermophilus lateralis | reverse complement strand
TCTCAGCAAACATTTTTTCACCAAATCTTGATGATACTTGGTGGTAATGATCAGTTCACTAATCCCACTTGGCTGCCCAACTTTCACTCTTCTAGGTTCAAGCGTTCGTTTCCAGTAACAGTTTGAATTTTTAGGTTTCACTCTGTTTTCTGCTATATAGATAGATGTGTTTGAAACTCTAAATCAAACACGGTTTGTGCTAGCTCCGTGAAACTTGACAAAATGAAGTAGTTCTAAGTTCTATCTCTATGGTTTGTTTCCTCTTGAAGTACCCCATGCAGAGACTGGCGAAAAACACTTTCGTTTGAAAGGGGTTGCCAAGCTTCCAAAAAACTACTAGTTTGCTGAAATCTCAGCAAACATTTTCTCACCAAATCTTGATGATACTTGGTGGTAATGATCAGTTCACTAAGCCCACTTGGCTGCCCAATTTTCACTCTTCTAGGTTCAAGCGTTCGTTTCCAGTAACAGTTTGAATTTTTAGGTTTCGCTCTGTTTTCTGCTATATAGATAGATGTGTTGGAAACTCTAAATCAAACAAGGTTTGTGCTAGCTCCGTGAAACTTGACCAAATGAAGTAGTTCTAAGTTCTATCTCTATGGTTTGTTTCCTCTTGAAGTACCCCATGCAGAGACTGGCGAAAAACACTTTCGTTTGAAAGGGGTTGACAAGCTTCCAAAAAACTCCTCGTTTGCTGAAATCTCAGCAAACATTTTTTCACCAAAACTTGATGATACTTGGTGGTAATGATCAGTTCACTAATCCCACTTGGCTGCCCAACTTTCACTCTTCTAGGTTCAAGCGTTCGTTTCCAGTAACACTTTGAATTTTTAGGTTTCACTCTGTTTTCTGCTATATAGATAGATGTGTTTGAAACTCTAAATCAAACACGGTTTGTGCTAGCTCCCTGAAACTTGACCAAATGAAGTAGTCCTATGTTCTATCTCTATGGTTTGTTTCCTCTTGAAGTACCCCATGCAGAGACTGGCGAAAAACACTTTCGTTTGAAAGGGGTTGCCAAGCTTTCAAAAAACTACTAGTTTGCTGAAATCTCAGCAAACATTTTTTCACCAAATCTTGATGATACTTGGTGGTAATGATCAGTTCACTAATCCCACTTGGCTGCCCAACTTTCACTCTTCTAGGTTCAAGCGTTCGTTTCCAGTAACAGTTTGAATTTTTAGGTTTCACTCTGTTTTCTGCTATATAGATAGATGTGTTTGAAACTCTAAATCAAACACGGTTTGTGCTAGCTCCGTGAAACTTGACAAAATGAAGTAGTTCTAAGTTCTATCTCTATGGTTTGTTTCCTCTTGAAGTACCCCATGCAGAGACTTTCGAAGAACACTTTCGTTTGAAAGGGGTTGCCAAGCTTCCAAAAAACTACTAGTTTGCTGAAATCTCAGCAAACATTTTTTCACCAAAACTTGATGATACTTGGTGGTAATGATCAGTTCACTAAGCCCACTTGGCTGCCCAATTTTTACTCTTCTAGGTTCAAGCTTTCGTTTCCAGTAACACTTTGAAATTTTAGGTTTCACTCTGTTTTCTGCTATATAGATAGATGTGTTTGAAACTCTAAATCAAACACGGTTTGTGCTAGCTCCTTGAAACTTGACAAAATGAAGTAGTTGTTAGTTCTATCTCTATGGTTTTTTTCCTCTTGAAGTACCCCATGCAGAGACTGGCGAAAAACACTTTCGTTTGAAAGGGGTTGCCAAGCTTCCAAAAAACTACTAGTTTGCTGAAATCTCAGCAAACATTTTTTCACCAAATCTTGATGATACTTGGTGGTAATGATCAGTTCACTAATCCCACTTGGCTGCCCAACTTTCACTCTTCTAGGTTCAAGCGTTCGTTTCCAGTAACAGTTTGAATTTTTAGGTTTCACTCTGTTTTCTGCTATATAGATAGATGTGTTTGAAACTCTAAATCAAACACGGTTTGTGCTAGCTCCGTGAAACTTGACAAAATGAAGTAGTTCTAAGTTCTATCTCTATGGTTTGTTTCCTCTTGAAGTACCCCATGCAGAGACTGGCGAAGAAAACTTTCGTTTGAAAGGGGTTGCCAAGCTTCCAAAAAACTCCTCGTTTGCTGAAATCTCAGCAAACATTTTTTCACAAAAACTTGATGATACTTGGTGGTAATGATCAGTTCACTAAGCCCACTTGGCTGCCCAATTTTCACTCTTCTAGGTTCAAGCGTTCGTTTCCAGTAACAGTTTGAATTTTTAGGTTTCACTCTGTTTTCTGCTATATAGATAGATGTGTTTGAAACTCTAAATCAAACACGGTTTGTGCTAGCTCCGTGAAACTTGACAAAATGAAGTAGTTCTAAGTTCTATCTCTATGGTTTGTTTCCTCTTGAAGTACCCCATGCAGAGACTGGCGAAGAAAACTTTCGTTTGAAAGGGGTTGCCAAGCTTCCAAAAAACTCCTCGTTTGCTGAAATCTCAGCAAACATTTTTTCACAAAAACTTGATGATACTTGGTGGTAATGATCAGTTCACTAAGCCCACTTGGCTGCCCAATTTTCACTCTTCTAGGTTCAAGCGTTCGTTTCCAGTAACACTTTGAATTTTTAGGTTTCACTCTGTTTTCTGCTATATAGATAGATGTGTTTGAAACTCTAAATCAAACACGGTTTGTGCTAGCTCCGTGAAACTTGACAAAATGAAGTAGTTCTAAGTTCTATCTCTATGGTTTGTTTCCTCTTGAAGTACCCCATGCAGTGACTGGCGAAGAAAACTTTCGTTTGAAAGGGGTTGCCAAGCTTCCAAAAAACTCCTCGTTTGCTGAAATCTCAGCAAACATTTTTTCACAAAAACTTGATGATACTTGGTGGTAATGATCAGTTCACTAAGCCCACTTGGCTGCCCAATTTTCACTCTTCTAGGTTCAAGCGTTCGTTTCCAGTAACACTTTGAATTTTTAGTTTTCACTCTGTTTTCTGCTATATAGATAGATGTGTTTGAAACTCTAAATCAAACACGGTTTGTGCTAGCTCCGTGAAACTTGACCAAATGAAGTAGTTCTAAGTTCTATCTCTATGGTTTGTTTCCTCTTGAAGTACCCCATGCAGAGACTGGCGAAGAACACTTTCGTTTGAAAGGGGTTGCCAAGCTTCCAAAAAACTACTCGTTTGCTGAAATCTCAGCAAACATTTTTTCACCAAATCTTGATGATACTTGGTGGTAATGATCAGTTCACTAAGCCCACTTGGCTGCCCAATTTTCACTCTTCTAGGTTCAAGCGTTCGTTTCCAGTAACTCTTTGAATTTTTAGGTTTCACTCTGTTTTCTGCTATATAGATAGATGTCTTTGAAACTCTAAATCAAACACGGTTTGTGCTAGCTCCTTGAAACTTGACCAAATGAAGTAGTTCTAAGTTCTATCTCTATGGTTTGTTTCCTCTTGAAGTACCCCATGCAGAGACTGGCGAAAAACACTTCCGTTTGAAAGGGGTTGCCAAGCTTCCAAAAAACTACTAGTTTGCTGAAATCTCAGCAAACATTTTTTCACCAAAACTTGATGATACTTGGTGGTAATGATCAGTTCACTAAGCCCACTTGGCTGCCCAATTTTTACTCTTCGAGGTTCAAGCGTTCGTTTCCAGTAACACTTTGAAATTTTAGGTTTCACTCTGTTTTCTGCTATATAGATAGATGTCTTTGAAACTCTAAATCAAACACGGTTTGTGCTAGCTCCTTGAAACTTGACCAAATGAAGTAGTTCTAAGTTCTATCTCTATGGTTTGTTTCCTCTTGAAGTACCCCATGCAGAGACTGGCGAAAAACACTTCCGTTTGAAAGGGGTTGCCAAGCTTCCAAAAAACTACTCGTTTGCTGAAATCTCAGCAAACATTTTTTCACCAAATCTTGATGATACTTGGTGGTAATGATCAGTTCACTAATCCCACTTGGCTGCCCAAATTTTATTCTTCTAGGTTGAAGCTTTCGTTTCCAGTAACAGTTTGAATTTTTAGGTTTCACTCTGTTTTCTTTTACATAGATAGCTGTGTTTGGAATTCTAAATCAAACACGGTTTTTGCTAGCTCCTTGAAACTTGACCAAATGAAATAGTTCTAAGTTCTATCTCTATGGTTTGTTTCCTCTTGATGTACCCCATGCAGAGACTGGCGAAAAACACTTTCGTTTGAAAGGGGTTGCCAAGCTTCCAAAAAACTACTAGTTTGCTGAAATCTCAGCAAACATTTTTTCACCAAAACATGATGATACTTGGTGGTTATGATCAGTTCACTAAGCCCACTTGGCTGCCCAATTTTCACTCTTCTAGGTTCAAGCGTTCGTTTCCAGTAACACTTTGAATTTTTAGGTTTCACTCTGTTTTCTGCTATATAGATAGATGTGTTTGAAACTCTAAATCAAACACGGTTTGTGCTAGCTCCTTGAAACTTGACCAAATGAAGTAGTCCTATGTTCTATCTCGATGGTTTGTTTCCACTTGAAGTACCCCATGCAGAGACTGGCGAAAAACACTTTCGTTTCAAAGGTTTTGCCAAGCTTCCAAAAAACTACTAGTTTGCTGAAATCTCAGCAAACATTTTTTCACCAAATCTTGATGATACTTGGTGGTAATGATCAGTTCACTAATCCCACTTGGCTGCCCAACTTTCACTCTTCTAGGTTCAAGCGTTCGTTTCCAGTAACAGTTTGAATTTTTAGGTTTCACTCTGTTTTCTGCTATATAGATAGATGTGTTTGAAACTCTAAATCAAACACGGTTTGTGCTAGCTCCGTGAAACTTGACAAAATGAAGTAGTTCTAAGTTCTATCTCTATGGTTTGTTTCCTCTTGAAGTACCCCATGCAGAGACTGGCGAAAAACACTTTCGTTTGAAAGGGGTTGCCAAGCTTCCAAAAAACTACTAGTTTGCTGAAATCTCAGCAAACATTTTCTCACCAAATCTTGATGATACTTGGTGGTAATGATCAGTTCACTAAGCCCACTTGGCTGCCCAATTTTCACTCTTCTAGGTTCAAGCGTTCGTTTCCAGTAACAGTTTGAATTTTTAGGTTTCGCTCTGTTTTCTGCTATATAGATAGATGTGTTGGAAACTCTAAATCAAACAAGGTTTGTGCTAGCTCCGTGAAACTTGACCAAATGAAGTAGTTCTAAGTTCTATCTCTATGGTTTGTTTCCTCTTGAAGTACCCCATGCAGAGACTGGCGAAAAACACTTTCGTTTGAAAGGGGTTGACAAGCTTCCAAAAAACTCCTCGTTTGCTGAAATCTCAGCAAACATTTTTTCACCAAAACTTGATGATACTTGGTGGTAATGATCAGTTCACTAAGCCCACTTGGCTGCCCAATTTTCACTCTTCTAGGTTCAAGCGTTCGTTTCCAGTAACACTTTGAATTTTTAGGTTTCACTCTGTTTTCTGCTATATAGATAGATGTGTTTGAAACTCTAAATCAAACACGGTTTGTGCTAGATCCTTGAAACTTGACCAAATGAAGTAGTCCTATGTTCTATCTCTATGATTTGTTTCCTCTTGAAGTACCCCATGCAGAGACTGGCGAAAAACACTTTGGTTTTAAAGGGGTTGCCAAGCTTCCAAAAAACTACTAGTTTGCTGAAATCTCAGCAAACATTTTTTTCACCAAATCTTGATGATACTTGGTGGTAATGATCAGTTCACTAAGCCCACTTGGCTGCCCAATTTTTACTCTTCGAGGTTCAAGCGTTCGTTTCCAGTAACACTTTGAAATTTTAGGTTTCACTCTGTTTTCTGCTATATAGATAGATGTCTTTGAAACTCTAAATCAAACACGGTTTGTGCTAGCTCCTTTAAACTTGACAAAATGAAGTAGTTGTTAGTTCTATCTCTATGGTTTTTTTCCTCTTGAAGTACCCCATGCAGAGACTGGCGAAAAACACTTTCGTTTGAAAGGGGTTGAAAAGCTTCCAAAAAAATACTAGTTTGCTGAAATCTCAGCAAACATTTTTTCACCAAATCTTGATGATACTTGGTGGTAATGATCAGTTCACTAATCCCACTTGGCTGCCCAACTTTCACTCTTCTAGGTTCAAGCGTTCGTTTCCAGTAACAGTTTGAATTTTTAGGTTTCACTCTGTTTTCTGATATAAAGATAGATGTGTTTGAAACTCTAAATCAAACACGGTTTGTGCTAGCTCCGTGAAACTTGACAAAATGAAGTAGTTCTAAGTTCTATCTCTATGGTTTGTTTCCTCTTGAAGTACCCCATGCAGAGACTGGCGAAGAACACTTTCGTTTGAAAGGGGTTGCCAAGCTTCCAAAAAACTACTCGTTCGCTGAAATCTCAGCAAACATTTTTTCACCAAATCTTGATGATACTTGGTGGTAATGATCAGTTCACTAATCCCACTTGGCTGCCCAACTTACACTCTTCTAGGTTCAAGCGTTCGTTTCCAGTAACAGTTTGAATTTTTAGGTTTCACTCTGTTTTCTGTTATATACATAGATGTGTTTGAAACTGTAAATCAAACACGGTTTGTGCTAGGTCCTTGAAACCTGACAAAATGAAGTAGTTCTAAGTTCTATCTCTATGGTTTGTTTCCTCTTGAAGTACCCCATGCAGAGACTGGCGAAAAACACTTTCGTTTGAAAGGGGTTGACAAGCTTCCAAAAAACTACTAGTTTGCTGAAATCTCAGCAAACATTTTTTCACCAAAACTTGATGATACTTGGTGGTAATGATCAGTTCACTAAGCCCACTTGGCTGCCCAATTTTTACTCTTCTAGGTTCACGCGTTCGTTTCCAGTAACACTTTGAAATTTTAGGTTTCACTCTGTTTTCTGCTATATAGATAGATGTCTTTGAAACTCTAAATCAAACACGGTTTGTGCTAGCTCCTTGAAACTTGACAAAATGAAGTAGTTGTTAGTTCTATCTCTATGGTTTTTTTCCTCTTGAAGTACCCCATGCAGAGACTGGCGAAAAACACTTTCGTTTGAAAGGGGTTGCCAAGCTTCCAAAAAACTACTAGTTTGCTGAAATCTCAGCAAACATTTTTTCACCAAATCTTGATGATACTTGGTGGTAATGATCAGTTCACTAATCCCACTTGGCTGCCCAACTTTCACTCTTCTAGGTTCAAGCGTTCGTTTCCAGTAACAGTTTGAATTTTTAGGTTTCACTCTGTTTTCTGCTATATAGATAGATGTGTTTGAAACTCTAAATCAAACACGGTTTGTGCTAGCTCTGTGAAACTTGACAAAATGAAGTAGTTCTAAGTTCTATCTCTATGGTTTGTTTCCTCTTGAAGTACCCCATGCAGAGACTGGCGAAGAACACTTTCGTTTGAAAGGAGTTGCCAAGCTTCCAAAAAACTACTCGTTTGCTGAAATCTCAGCAAATATTTTTTCACCAAATCTTGATGATACTTGGTGGTAATGATCAGTTCACTAAGCCCACTTGGCTGCCCAATTTTCACTCTTCTAGGTTCAAGCGTTCGTTTCCAGTAACACTTTAAATTTTTAGGTTTCACTCTGTTTTCTGCTATATAGATAGATGTCTTTGAAACTCTAAATCAAACACGGTTTGTGCTAGCTCCTTGAAACTTGACCAAATGAAGTAGTTCTAAGTTCTATCTCTATGGTTTGTTTCCTCTTGAAGTACCCCATGCAGAGACTGGCGAAAAACACTTCCGTTTGAAAGGGGTTGCCAAGCTTCCAAAAAACTACTCGTTTGCTGAAATCTCAGCAAACATTTTTTCACCAAATCTTGATGATACTTGGTGGTAATGATCAGTTCACTAATCCCACTTGGCTGCCCAAATTTTATTCTTCTAGGTAGAAGCTTTCGTTTCCAGTAACAGTTTGAATTTTTAGGTTTCACTCTGTTTTCTTTTACATAGATAGCTGTGTTTGGAATTCTAAATCAAACACGGTTTTTGCTAGCTCCTTGAAACTTGACCAAATGAAATAGTTCTAAGTTCTATCTCTATGGTTTGTTTCCTCTTGATGTACCCCATGCAGAGACTGGCGAAAAACACTTTCGTTTGAAAGGGGTTGCCAAGCTTCCAAAAAACTACTAGTTTGCTGAAATCTCAGCAAACATTTTTTCACCAAAACATGATGATACTTGGTGGTTATGATCAGTTCACTAAGCCCACTTGGCTGCCCAATTTTCACTCTTCTAGGTTCAAGCGTTCGTTTCCAGTAACACTTTGAATTTTTAGGTTTCACTCTGTTTTCTGCTATATAGATAGATGTGTTTGAAACTCTAAATCAAACACGGTTTGTGCTAGCTCCTTGAAACTTGACCAAATGAAGTAGTCCTATGTTCTATCTCGATGGTTTGTTTCCACTTGAAGTACCCCATGCAGAGACTGGCGAAAAACACTTTCGTTTCAAAGGTTTTGCCAAGCTTCCAAAAAACTACTAGTTTGCTGAAATCTCAGCAAACATTTTTTCACCAAATCTTGATGATACTTGGTGGTAATGATCAGTTCACTAATCCCACTTGGCTGCCCAACTTTCACTCTTCTAGGTTCAAGCGTTCGTTTCCAGTAACAGTTTGAATTTTTAGGTTTCACTCTGTTTTCTGCTATATAGATAGATGTGTTTGAAACTCTAAATCAAACACGGTTTGTGCTAGCTCCGTGAAACTTGACAAAATGAAGTAGTTCTAAGTTCTATCTCTATGGTTTGTTTCCTCTTGAAGTACCCCATGCAGAGACTGGCGAAAAACACTTTCGTTTGAAAGGGGTTGCCAAGCTTCCAAAAAACTACTAGTTTGCTGAAATCTCAGCAAACATTTTCTCACCAAATCTTGATGATACTTGGTGGTAATGATCAGTTCACTAAGCCCACTTGGCTGCCCAATTTTCACTCTTCTAGGTTCAAGCGTTCGTTTCCAGTAACAGTTTGAATTTTTAGGTTTCGCTCTGTTTTCTGCTATATAGATAGATGTGTTGGAAACTCTAAATCAAACAAGGTTTGTGCTAGCTCCGTGAAACTTGACCAAATGAAGTAGTTCTAAGTTCTATCTCTATGGTTTGTTTCCTCTTGAAGTACCCCATGCAGAGACTGGCGAAAAACACTTTCGTTTGAAAGGGGTTGACAAGCTTCCAAAAAACTCCTCGTTTGCTGAAATCTCAGCAAACATTTTTTCACCAAAACTTGATGATACTTGGTGGTAATGATCAGTTCACTAATCCCACTTGGCTGCCCAATTTTCACTCTTCTAGGTTCAAGCGTTCGTTTCCAGTAACACTTTGAATTTTTAGGTTTCACTCTGTTTTCTGCTATATAGATAGATGTGTTTGAAACTCTAAATCAAACACGGTTTGTGCTAGCTCCCTGAAACTTGACCAAATGAAGTAGTCCTATGTTCTATCTCTATGGTTTGTTTCCTCTTGAAGTACCCCATGCAGAGACTGGCGAAAAACACTTTCGTTTGAAAGGGGTTGCCAAGCTTTCAAAAAACTACTAGTTTGCTGAAATCTCAGCAAACATTTTTTCACCAAATCTTGATGATACTTGGTGGTAATGATCAGTTCACTAATCCCACTTGGCTGCCCAACTTTCACTCTTCTAGGTTCAAGCGTTCGTTTCCAGTAACAGTTTGAATTTTTAGGTTTCACTCTGTTTTCTGCTATATAGATAGATGTGTTTGAAACTCTAAATCAAACACGGTTTGTGCTAGCTCCGTGAAACTTGACAAAATGAAGTAGTTCTAAGTTCTATCTCTATGGTTTGTTTCCTCTTGAAGTACCCCATGCAGAGACTTTCGAAGAACACTTTCGTTTGAAAGGGGTTGCCAAGCTTCCAAAAAACTACTAGTTTGCTGAAATCTCAGCAAACATTTTTTCACCAAAACTTGATGATACTTGGTGGTAATGATCAGTTCACTAAGCCCACTTGGCTGCCCAATTTTTACTCTTCTAGGTTCAAGCTTTCGTTTCCAGTAACACTTTGAAATTTTAGGTTTCACTCTGTTTTCTGCTATATAGATAGATGTGTTTGAAACTCTAAATCAAACACGGTTTGTGCTAGCTCCTTGAAACTTGACAAAATGAAGTAGTTGTTAGTTCTATCTCTATGGTTTTTTTCCTCTTGAAGTACCCCATGCAGAGACTGGCGAAAAACACTTTCGTTTGAAAGGGGTTGCCAAGCTTCCAAAAAACTACTAGTTTGCTGAAATCTCAGCAAACATTTTTTCACCAAATCTTGATGATACTTGGTGGTAATGATCAGTTCACTAATCCCACTTGGCTGCCCAACTTTCACTCTTCTAGGTTCAAGCGTTCGTTTCCAGTAACAGTTTGAATTTTTAGGTTTCACTCTGTTTTCTGCTATATAGATAGATGTGTTTGAAACTCTAAATCAAACACGGTTTGTGCTAGCTCCGTGAAACTTGACAAAATGAAGTAGTTCTAAGTTCTATCTCTATGGTTTGTTTCCTCTTGAAGTACCCCATGCAGAGACTGGCGAAGAAAACTTTCGTTTGAAAGGGGTTGCCAAGCTTCCAAAAAACTCCTCGTTTGCTGAAATCTCAGCAAACATTTTTTCACAAAAACTTGATGATACTTGGTGGTAATGATCAGTTCACTAAGCCCACTTGGCTGCCCAATTTTCACTCTTCTAGGTTCAAGCGTTCGTTTCCAGTAACAGTTTGAATTTTTAGGTTTCACTCTGTTTTCTGCTATATAGATAGATGTGTTTGAAACTCTAAATCAAACACGGTTTGTGCTAGCTCCGTGAAACTTGACAAAATGAAGTAGTTCTAAGTTCTATCTCTATGGTTTGTTTCCTCTTGAAGTACCCCATGCAGAGACTGGCGAAGAAAACTTTCGTTTGAAAGGGGTTGCCAAGCTTCCAAAAAACTCCTCGTTTGCTGAAATCTCAGCAAACATTTTTTCACAAAAACTTGATGATACTTGGTGGTAATGATCAGTTCACTAAGCCCACTTGGCTGCCCAATTTTCACTCTTCTAGGTTCAAGCGTTCGTTTCCAGTAACACTTTGAATTTTTAGGTTTCACTCTGTTTTCTGCTATATAGATAGATGTGTTTGAAACTCTAAATCAAACACGGTTTGTGCTAGCTCCGTGAAACTTGACAAAATGAAGTAGTTCTAAGTTCTATCTCTATGGTTTGTTTCCTCTTGAAGTACCCCATGCAGTGACTGGCGAAGAAAACTTTCGTTTGAAAGGGGTTGCCAAGCTTCCAAAAAACTCCTCGTTTGCTGAAATCTCAGCAAACATTTTGTCACAAAAACTTGATGATACTTGGTGGTAATGATCAGTTCACTAAGCCCACTTGGCTGCCCAATTTTCACTCTTCTAGGTTCAAGCGTTCGTTTCCAGTAACACTTTGAATTTTTAGTTTTCACTCTGTTTTCTGCTATATAGATAGATGTGTTTGAAACTCTAAATCAAACACGGTTTGTGCTAGCTCCGTGAAACTTGACCAAATGAAGTAGTTCTAAGTTCTATCTCTATGGTTTGTTTCCTCTTGAAGTACCCCATGCAGAGACTGGCGAAGAACACTTTCGTTTGAAAGGGGTTGCCAAGCTTCCAAAAAACTACTCGTTTGCTGAAATCTCAGCAAACATTTTTTCACCAAATCTTGATGATACTTGGTGGTAATGATCAGTTCACTAAGCCCACTTGGCTGCCCAATTTTCACTCTTCTAGGTTCAAGCGTTCGTTTCCAGTAACTCTTTGAATTTTTAGGTTTCACTCTGTTTTCTGCTATATAGATAGATGTCTTTGAAACTCTAAATCAAACACGGTTTGTGCTAGCTCCTTGAAACTTGACCAAATGAAGTAGTTCTAAGTTCTATCTCTATGGTTTGTTTCCTCTTGAAGTACCCCATGCAGAGACTGGCGAAAAACACTTCCGTTTGAAAGGGGTTGCCAAGCTTCCAAAAAACTACTAGTTTGCTGAAATCTCAGCAAACATTTTTTCACCAAAACTTGATGATACTTGGTGGTAATGATCAGTTCACTAAGCCCACTTGGCTGCCCAATTTTTACTCTTCGAGGTTCAAGCGTTCGTTTCCAGTAACACTTTGAAATTTTAGGTTTCACTCTGTTTTCTGCTATATAGATAGATGTCTTTGAAACTCTAAATCAAACACGGTTTGTGCTAGCTCCTTGAAACTTGACAAAATGAAGTAGTTGTTAGTTCTATCTCTATGGTTTTTTTCCTCTTGAAGTACCCCATGCAGAGACTGGCGAAAAACACTTTCGTTTGAAAGGGGTTGCCAAGCTTCCAAAAAACTACTAGTTTGCTGAAATCTCAGCAAACATTTTTTCACCAAATCTTGATGATACTTGGTGGTAATGATCAGTTCACTAAGCCCACTTGGCTGCCCAACTTTCACTCTTCTAGGTTCAAGCGTTCGTTTCCAGTAACAGTTTGAATTTTTAGGTTTCACTCTGTTTTCTGCTATATAGATAGATGTGTTTGAAACTCTAAATCAAACACGGTTTGTGCTAGCTCCGTGAAACTTGACAAAATGAAGTAGTTCTAAGTTCTATCTCTATGGTTTGTTTCCTCTTGAAGTACCCCATACAGAGACTGGCGAAGAACACTTTCGTTTGAAAGGGGTTGCCAAGCTTCCAAAAAACTACTCGTTTGCTGAAATCTCAGCAAACATTTTTTCACCAAATCTTGATGATACTTGGTGGTAATGATCAGTTCACTAAGCCCACTTGGCTGCCCAATTTTCACTCTTCTAGGTTCAAGCGTTCGTTTCCAGTAACAGTTTGAATTTTTAGGTTTCACTCTGTTTTCTGCTATATAGATAGATGTGTTTGAAACTCTAAATCAAACACGGTTTGTGCTAGCTCCTTGAAACTTGACCAAATGAAGTAGTCCTATGTTCTATCTCTATGGTTTGTTTCCTCTTGAAGTACCCCATGCAGAGACTGGCGAAAAACACTTTCGTTTTAAAGGGGTTGCCAAGCTTCCAAAATCTACTAGTTTGCTGAAATCTCAGCAAACATTTTTTCACCAAAACTTGATGATACTTGGTGGTAATGATCAGTTCACTAAGCCCACTTGGCTGCCCAATTTTTACTCTTCGAGGTTCAAGCGTTCGTTTCCAGTAACACTTTGAAATTTTAGGTTTCACTCTGTTTTCTGCTATATAGATAGATGTCTTTGAAACTCTAAATCAAACACGGTTTGTGCTAGCTCCTTGAAACTTGACAAAATGAAGTAGTTGTTAGTTAGATCTCTATGGTTTTTTTCCTCTTGAAGTACCCCATGCAGAGACTGGCGAAAAACACTTTCGTTTGAAAGGGGTTGCCAAGCTTCCAAAAAACTACTAGTTTGCTGAAATCTCAGCAAACATTTTTTCACCAAATCTTGATGATACTTGGTGGTAATGATCAGTTCACTAAGCCCACTTGGCTGCCCAACTTTCACTCTTCTAGGTTCAAGCGTTCGTTTCCAGTAACAGTTTGAATTTTTAGGTTTCACTCTGTTTTCTGCTATATAGATAGATGTGTTTGAAACTCTAAATCAAACACGGTTTGTGCTAGCTCCGTGAAACTTGACAAAATGAAGTAGTTCTAAGTTCTATCTCTATGGTTTGTTTCCTCTTGAAGTACCCCATGCAGAGACTGGCGAAGAACACTTTCGTTTGAAAGGGGTTGCCAAGCTTCCAAAAAACTACTCGTTTGCTGAAATCTCAGCAAACATTTTTTCACCAAATCTTGATGATACTTGGTGGTAATGATCAGTTCACTAAGCCCACTTGGCTGCCCAATTTTCACTCTTCTAGGTTCAAGCGTTCGTTTCCAGTAACACTTTGAATTTTTAGGTTTCACTCTGTTTTCTGCTATATAGATAGATGTGTTTGAAACTCTAAATCAAACACGGTTTGTGCTAGCTCCTTGAAACTTGACCAAATGAAGTAGTTCTAAGTTCTATCTCTATGGTTTCTTTCCTCTTGAAGTACCCCATGCAGAGACTGGCGAAAAACACTTTGGTTTTAAAGGGGTTGCCAAGCTTCCAAAAAACTACTAGTTTGCTGAAATCTCAGCAAACATTTTTTCACCAAAACTTGATGATACTTGGTGGTAATGATCAGTTCACTAAGCCCACTTGGCTGCCCAATTTTTACTCTTCTAGGTTCACGCGTTCTTTTCCAGTAACACTTTGAAATTTTAGGTTTCACTCTGTTTTCTGCTATATAGATAGATGTCTTTGAAACTCTAAATCAAACACGGTTTGTGCTAGCTCCTTGAAACGTGACAAAATGAAGTAGTTGTTAGTTCTATCTCTATGGTTTTTTTCCTCTTGAAGTACCCCATGCAGAGACTGGCGAAAAACACTTTCGTTTGAAAGGGGTTGCCAAGCTTCCAAAAAAATACTAGTTTGCTGAAATCTCAGCAAACATTTTTTCACCAAATCTTGATGATACTTGGTGGTAATGATCAGTTCACTAATCCCACTTGGCTGCCCAACTTTCACTCTTCTATTTTCAAGCGTTCGTTTCCAGTAACAGTTTGAATTTTTAGGTTTCACTCTGTTTTCTGCTATAAAGATAGATGTGTTTGAAACTCTAAATGAAACACGGTTTGTGCTAGCTCCGTGAAACTTGACAAAATGAAGTAGTTCTAAGTTCTATCTCTATGGTTTGTTTCCTCTTGAAGTACCCCATGCAGAGACTGGCGAAGAACACTTTCGTTTGAAAGGGGTTGCCAAGCTTCCAAAAAACTACTCGTTCGCTGAAATCTCAGCAAACATTTTTTCACCAAATCTTGATGATACTTGGTGGTAATGATCAGTTCACTAATCCCACTTGGCTGCCCAACTTTCACTCTTCTAGGTTCAAGCGTTCGTTTCCAGTAACAGTTTGAATTTTTAGGTTTCACTCTGTTTTCTGCTATATAGATAGATGTGTTTGAAACTCTAAATCAAACACGGTTTGTGCTAGCTCCGTGAAACTTGACAAAATGAAGTAGTTCTAAGTTCTATCTCTATGGTTTGTTTCCTCTTGAAGTACCCCATGCAGAGACTGGCGAAGAACACTTTCGTTTGAAAGGGGTTGCCAAGCTTCCAAAAAACTACTCGTTTGCTGAAATCTCAGCAAACATTTTTTCACCAAATCTTGATGATACTTGGTGGTAATGATCAGTTCACTAATCCCACTTGGCTGCCCAATTTTCACTCTTCTAGGTTCAAGCGTTCGTTTCCAGTAACACTTTGAATTTTTAGGTTTCACTCTGTTTTCTGCTATATAGATAGATGTGTTTGAAACTCTAAATCAAAAACGGTTTGTGCTAGCTCCTTGAAACTTGACCAAATGAAGTAGTTCTAAGTTCTATCTCTATGGTTTCTTTCCTCTTGAAGTACCCCATGCAGAGACTGGCGAAAAACACTTTGGTTTTAAAGGGGTTGCCAAGCTTCCAAAAAACTACTAGTTTGCTGAAATCTCAGCAAACATTTTTTCACCAAAACTTGATGATACTTGGTGGTAATGATCAGTTCACTAAGCCCACTTGGCTGCAAAATTTTTACTCTTCTAGGTTCACGCGTTCGTTTCCAGTAACACTTTGAAATTTTAGGTTTCACTCTGTTTTCTGCTGTATAGATAGATGTCTTTGAAACTCTAAATCAAACACGGTTTGTGCTAGCTCCTTGAAACGTGACAAAATGAAGTAGTTGTTAGTTCTATCTCTATGGTTTTTTTCCTCTTGAAGTACCCCATGCAGAGACTGGCGAAAAACACTTTCGTTTGAAAGGGGTTGCCAAGCTTCCAAAAAAATACTAGTTTGCTGAAATCTCAGCAAACATTTTTTCACCAAATCTTGATGATACTTGGTGGTAATGATCAGTTCACTAATCCCACTTGGCTGCCCAACTTTCACTCTTCTAGGTTCAAGCGTTCGTTTCCAGTAACAGTTTGAATTTTTAGGTTTCACTCTGTTTTCTGCTATAAAGATAGATGTGTTTGAAACTCTAAATCAAACACGGTTTGTGCTAGCTCCGTGAAACTTGACAAAATGAAGTAGTTCTAAGTTCTATCTCTATGGTTTGTTTCCTCTTGATGTACCCCATGCAGAGACTGGCGAAGAACACTTTCGTTTGAAAGGGGTTGCCAAGCTTCCAAAAAACTACTCGTTCGCTGAAATCTCAGCAAACATTTTTTCACCAAATCTTGATGATACTTGGTGGTAATGATCAGTTCACTAATCCCACTTGGCTGCCCAACTTACACTCTTCTAGGTTCAAGCGTTCGTTTCCAGTAACAGTTTGAATTTTTAGGTTTCACTCTGTTTTCTGTTATATACATAGATGTGTTTGAAACTGTAAATCAAACACGGTTTGTGCTAGGTCCTTGAAACTTGACAAAATGAAGTAGTTCTAAGTTCTATCTCTATGGTTTGTTTCCTCTTGAAGTACCCCATGCAGAGACTGGCGAAAAACACTTTCCTTTGAAAGGGGTTGACAAGCTTCCAAAAAACTACTAGTTTGCTGAAATCTCAGCAAACATTTTTTCACCAAAACTTGATGATACTTGGTGGTAATGATCAGTTCACTAATCCCACTTGGCTGCCCAATTTTTACTCTTCTAGGTTCACGCGTTCGTTTCCAGTAACACTTTGAAATTTTAGGTTTCACTCTGTTTTCTGCTATATAGATAGATGTCTTTGAAACTCTAAATCAAACACGGTTTGTGCTAGCTCCTTGAAACTTGACAAAATGAAGTAGTTGTTAGTTCTATCTCTATGGTTTTTTTCCTCTTGAAGTACCCCATGCAGAGACTGGCGAAAAACACTTTCGTTTGAAAGGGGTTGCCAAGCTTCCAAAAAACTACTAGTTTGCTGAAATCTCAGCAAACATTTTTTCACCAAATCTTGATGATACTTGGTGGTAATGATCAGTTCACTAATCCCACTTGGCTGCCCAACTTTCACTCTTCTAGGTTCAAGCGTTCGTTTCCAGTAACAGTTTGAATTTTTAGGTTTCACTCTGTTTTCTGCTATATAGATAGATGTGTTTGAAACTCTAAATCAAACACGGTTTGTGCTAGCTCCGTGAAACTTGACAAAATGAAGTAGTTCTAAGTTCTATCTCTATGGTTTGTTTCCTCTTGAAGTACCCCATGCAGAGACTGGCGAAGAACACTTTCGTTTGAAAGGAGTTGCCAAGCTTCCAAAAAACTACTCGTTTGCTGAAATCTCAGCAAATATTTTTTCACCAAATCTTGATGATACTTGGTGGTAATGATCAGTTCACTAAGCCCACTTGGCTGCCCAATTTTCACTCTTCTAGGTTCAAGCGTTCGTTTCCAGTAACACTTTGAATTTTTAGGTTTCACTCTGTTTTCTGCTATATAGATAGATGTCTTTGAAACTCTAAATCAAACACGGTTTGTGCTAGCTCCTTGAAACTTGACCAAATGAAGTAGTTCTAAGTTCTATCTCTATGGTTTGTTTCCTCTTGAAGTACCCCATGCAGAGACTGGCGAAAAACACTTCCGTTTGAAAGGGGTTGCCAAGCTTCCAAAAAACTACTCGTTTGCTGAAATCTCAGCAAACATTTTTTCACCAAATCTTGATGATACTTGGTGGTAATGATCAGTTCACTAATCCCACTTGGCTGCCCAAATTTTATTCTTCTAGGTTGAAGCTTTCGTTTCCAGTAACAGTTTGAATTTTTAGGTTTCACTCTGTTTTCTCCTACATAGATAGCTGTGTTTGGAATTCTAAATCAAACACGGTTTTTGCTAGCTCCTTGAAACTTGACCAAATGAAATAGTTCTAAGTTCTATCTCTATGGTTTGTTTCCTCTTGATGTACCCCATGCAGAGACTGGCGAAAAACACTTTCGTTTGAAAGGGGTTGCCAAGCTTCCAAAAAACTACTAGTTTGCTGAAATCTCAGCAAACATTTTTTCACCAAAACACGATGATACTTGGTGGTTATGATCAGTTCACTAAGCCCACTTGGCTGCCCAATTTTCACTCTTCTAGGTTCAAGCGTTCGTTTCCAGTAACACTTTGAATTTTTAGGTTTCACTCTGTTTTCTGCTATATAGATAGATGTGTTTGAAACTCTAAATCAAACACGGTTTGTGCTAGCTCCTTGAAACTTGACCAAATGAAGTAGTCCTATGTTCTATCTCTATGGTTTGTTTCCTCTTGAAGTACCCCATGCAGAGACTGGCGAAAAACACTTTCGTTTCAAAGGGGTTGCCAAGCTTCCAAAAAACTACTAGTTTGCGGAAATCTCAGCAAACATTTTTTCACCAAAACTTGATGATACTTGGTGGTAATGATCAGTTCACTAATCCCACTTGGCTGCCCAATTTTCACTCTTCTAGGTTCAAGCGTTCGTTTCCAGTAACAGTTTGAATTTTTAGGTTTCGCTCTGTTTTCTGCTATATAGATAGATGTGTTGGAAACTCTAAATCAAACACGGTTTGTGCTAGCTCCGTGAAACTTGACAAAATGAAGTAGTTCTAAGTTCTATCTCTATGGTTTGTTTCCTCTTGAAGTACCCCATGCAGAGACTGGCGAAAAACACTTTCGTTTGAAAGGGGTTGACAAGCTTCCAAAAAACTCCTCGTTTGCTGAAATCTCAGCAAACATTTTTTCACCAAAACCTGATGATACTTGGTGGTAATGATCAGTTCACTAATCCCACTTGGCTGCCCAATTTTCACTCTTCTAGGTTCAAGCGTTCGTTTCCAGTAACACTTTGAATTTTTAGGTTTCACTCTGTTTTCTGCTATATAGATAGATGTGTTTGAAACTCTAAATCAAACACGGTTTGTGCTAGCTCCGTGAAACTTGACAAAATGAAGTAGTCCTATGTTCTATCTCTATGGTTTGTTTCCTCTTGAAGTACCCCATGCAGAGACTGGCGAAAAACACTTTCGTTTGAAAGGGGTTGCCAAGCTTTCAAAAAACTACTAGTTTGCTGAAATCTCAGCAAACATTTTTTCACCAAATCTTGATGATACTTGGTGGTAATGATCAGTTCACTAATCCCACTTGGCTGCCCAACTTTCACTCTTCTAGGTTCAAGCGTTCGTTTCCAGTAACAGTTTGAATTTTTAGGTTTCACTCTGTTTTCTGCTATATAGATAGATGTGTTTGAAACTCTAAATCAAACACGGTTTGTGCTAGCTCCGTGAAACTTGACAAAATGAAGTAGTTCTAAGTTCTATCTCTATGGTTTGTTTCCTCTTGAAGTACCCCATGCAGAGACTGGCGAAGAACACTTTCGTTTGAAAGGGGTTGCCAAGCTTCCAAAAAACTACTAGTTTGCTGAAATCTCAGCAAACATTTTTTCACCAAAACTTGATGATACTTGGTGGTAATGATCAGTTCACTAAGCCCACTTGGCTGCCCAATTTTTACTCTTCTAGGTTCAAGCTTTCGTTTCCAGTAACACTTTGAAATTTTAGGTTTCACTCTGTTTTCTGCTATATAGATAGATGTCTTTGAAACTCTAAATCAAACACGGTTTGTGCTAGCTCCTTGAAACTTGACAAAATGAAGTAGTTGTTAGTTCTATCTCTATGGTTTTTTTCCTCTTGAAGTACCCCATGCAGAGACTGGCGAAAAACACTTTCGTTTGAAAGGGGTTGCCAAGCTTCCAAAAAACTACTAGTTTGCTGAAATCTCAGCAAACATTTTTTCACCAAATCTTGATGATACTTGGTGGTAATGATCAGTTCACTAATCCCACTTGGCTGCCCAACTTTCACTCTTCTAGGTTCAAGCGTTCGTTTAAAGTAACAGTTTGAATTTTTAGGTTTCACTCTGTTTTCTGCTATATAGATAGATGTGTTTGAAACTCTAAATCAAACACGGTTTGTGCTAGCTCCGTGAAACTTGACAAAATGAAGTAGTTCTAAGTTCTATCTCTATGGTTTGTTTCCTCTTGAAGTACCCCATACAGAGACTGGCGAAGAACACTTTCGTTTGAAAGGGGTTGCCAAGCTTCCAAAAAACTACTCGTTTGCTGAAATCTCAGCAAACATTTTTTCACCAAATCTTGATGATACTTGGTGGTAATGATCAGTTCACTAAGCCCACTTGGCTGCCCAATTTTCACTCTTCTAGGTTCAAGCGTTCGTTTCCAGTAACACTTTGAATTTTTAGGTTTCACTCTGTTTTCTGCTATATAGATAGATGTGTTTGAAACTCTAAATCAAACACGGTTTGTCCTAGCTCCTTGAAACTTGACCAAATGAAGTAGTCCTATGTTCTATCTCTATGGTTTGTTTCCTCTTGAAGTACCCCATGCAGAGACTGGCGAAAAACACTTTCGTTTTAAAGGGGGTTGCCAAGCTTCAAAATCTACTAGTTTGCTGAAATCTCAGCAAACATTTTTTCACCAAAACTTGATGATACTTGGTGGTAATGATCAGTTCACTAAGCCCACTTGGCTGCCCAATTTTTACTCTTCTAGGTTCAAGCGTTCGTTTCCAGTAACACTTTGAAATTTTAGGTTTCACTCTGTTTTCTGCTATATAGATAGATGTCTTTGAAACTCTAAATCAAACACGGTTTGTGCTAGCTCCTTGAAACTTGACAAATTGAAGTAGTTGGTAGTTCTATCTCTATGGTTTTTTTCCTCTTGAAGTACCCCATGCAGAGACTGGCGAAAAACACTTTCGTTTGAAAGGGGTTGCCAAGCTTCCAAAAAACTACTAGTTTGCTGAAATCTCAGCAAACATTTTTTCACCAAATCTTGATGATACTTGGTGGTAATGATCAGTTCACTAATCCCACTTGGCTGCCCAACTTTCACTCTTCTAGGTTCAAGCGTTCGTTTCCAGTAACAGTTTGAATTTTTAGGTTTCACTCTGTTTTCTGCTATATAGATAGATGTGTTTGAAACTCTAAATCAAACACGGTTTGTGCTAGCTCCGTGAAACTTGACAAAATGAAGTAGTTCTAAGTTCTATCTCTATGGTTTGTTTCCTCTTGAAGTACCCCATGCAGAGACTGGCGAAGAAAACTTTCGTTTGAAAGGGGTTGCCAAGCTTCCAAAAAACTCCTCGTTTGCTGAAATCTCAGCAAACATTTTTTCACAAAAACTTGATGATACTTGGTGGTAATGATCAGTTCACTAAGCCCACTTGGCTGCCCAATTTTCACTCTTCTAGGTTCAAGCGTTCGTTTCCAGTAACACTTTGAATTTTTAGGTTTCACTCTGTTTTCTGCTATATAGATAGATGTGTTTGAAACTCTAAATCAAACACGGTTTGTGCTAGCTCCGTGAAACTTGACAAAATGAAGTAGTTCTAAGTTCTATCTCTATGGTTTGTTTCCTCTTGAAGTACCCCATGCAGAGACTGGCGAAGAAAACTTTCGTTTGAAAGGGGTTGCCAAGCTTCCAAAAAACTCCTCGTTTGCAGAAATCTCAGCAAACATTTTTTCACAAAAACTTGATGATACTTGGTGGTAATGATCAGTTCACTAAGCCCACTTGGCTGCCCAATTTTCACTCTTCTAGGTTCAAGCGTTCGTTTCCAGTAACACTTTGAATTTTTAGTTTTCACTCTGTTTTCTGCTATGTAGATAGATGTGTTTGAAACTCTAAATCAAACACGGTTTGTGCTAGCTCCGTGAAACTTGACAAAATGAAGTAGTTCTAAGTTCTATCTCTATGGTTTGTTTCCTCTTGAAGTACCCCATGCAGAGACTGGCGAAGAACACTTTCGTTTGAAAGGGGTTGCCAAGCTTCCAAAAAACTACTCGTTTGCTGAAATCTCTGCAAACATTTTTTCACCAAAACTTGATGATACTTGGTGGTAATGATCAGTTCACTAAGCCCACTTGGCTGCCCAATTTTTACTCTTCGAGGTTCAAGCGTTCGTTTCCAGTAACACTTTGAAATTTTAGGTTTCACTCTGTTTTCTGCTATATAGATAGATGTCTTTGAAACTCTAAATCAAACACGGTTTGTGCTAGCTCCTTGAAACTTGACAAAATGAAGTAGTTGTTAGTTCTATCTCTATGGTTTTTTCCTCTTGAAGTACCCCATGCAGAGACTGGCGAAAAACACTTTCGTTTGAAAGGGGTTGCCAAGCTTCCAAAAAACTACTAGTTTGCTGAAATCTCAGCAAACATTTTTTCACCAAATCTTGATGATACTTGGTGGTAATGATCAGTTCACTAATCCCACTTGGCTGCCCAACTTTCACTCTTCTAGGTTCAAGCGTTCGTTTCCAGTAACAGTTTGAATTTTTAGGTTTCACTCTGTTTTCTGCTATATAGATAGATGTGTTTGAAACTCTAAATCAAACACGGTTTGTGCTAGCTCCGTGAAACTTGACAAAATGAAGTAGTTCTAAGTTCTATCTCTATGGTTTGTTTCCTCTTGAAGTACCCCATGCAGAGACTGGCGAAGAACACTTTCGTTTGAAAGGGGTTGCCAAGCTTCCAAAAAACTACTCGTTTGCTGAAATCTCAGCAAACATTTTTTCACCAAATCTTGATGATACTTGGTGGTAATGATCAGTTCACTAAGCCCACTTGGCTGCCCAATTTTCACTCGTCTAGGTTCAAGCGTTCGTTTCCAGTAACACTTTGAATTTTTAGGTTTCACTCTGTTTTCTGCTATATAGATAGATGTGTTTGAAACTCTAAATCAAACACGGTTTGTGCTAGCTCCTTGAAACTTGACCAAATGAAGTAGTCCTATGTTCTATCTCTATGGTTTGTTTCCTCTTGAAGTACCCCATGCAGAGACTGGCGAAAAACACTTTCGTTTTAAAGGGGTTGCCAAGCTTCCAAAATCTACTAGTTTGCTGAAATCTCAGCAAACATTTTTTCACCAAAACTTGATGATACTTGGTGGTAATGATCAGTTCACTAAGCCCACTTGGCTGCCCAATTTTTACTCTTCTAGGTTCAAGCGTTCGTTTCCAGTAACACTTTGAAATTTTAGGTTTCACTCTGTTTTCTGCTATATAGATAGATGTCTTTGAAACTCTAAATCAAACACGGTTTGTGCTAGCTCCTTGAAACTTTACAAATTGAAGTAGTTGTTAGTTCTATTTCTATGGTTTTTTTCCTCTTGAAGTACCCCATGCAGAGACTGGCGAAAAACACTTTCGTTTGAAAGGGGTTGCCAAGCTTCCAAAAAACTACTAGTTTGCTGAAATCTCAGCAAACATTTTTTCACCAAACCTTGATGATACTTGGTGGTAATGATCAGTTCACTAATCCCACTTGGCTGCCCAACTTTCACTCTTCTAGGTTCAAGCGTTCGTTTCCAGTAACAGTTTGAATTTTTAGGTTTCACTCTGTTTTCTGCTATATAGATAGATGTGTTTGAAACTCTAAATCAAACACGGTTTGTGCTAGCTCCGTGAAACTTGACAAAATGAAGTAGTTCTAAGTTCTATCTCTATGGTTTGTTTCCTCTTGAAGTACCCCATGCAGAGACTGGCGAAGAAAACTTTCGTTTGAAAGGGGTGCAAAGCTTCCAAAAAACTCCTCGTTTGCTGAAATCTCAGCAAACATTTTTTCACAAAAACTTGATGATACTTGGTGGTAATGATCAGTTCACTAAGCCCACTTGGCTGCCCAATTTTCACTCTTCTAGGTTCAAGCGTTCGTTTCCAGTAACACTTTGAATTTTTAGGTTTCACTCTGTTTTCTGCTATATAGATAGATGTGTTTGAAACTCTAAATCAAACACGGTTTGTGCTAGCTCCTTGAAACTTGACCAAATGTAGTAGTCCTATGTTCTATCTCTATGGTTTGTTTCCTCTTGAAGTACCCCATGCAGAGACTGGCGAAAAACACTTCCGTTTGAAAGGGGTTGCCAAGCTTCCAAAAAACTACTAGTTTGCTGAAATCTCAGCAAACATTTTTTCACCAAATCTTGATGATACTTGGTGGTAATGATCAGTTCACTAATCCCACTTGGCTGCCCAACTTTCACTCTTCTAGGTTCAAGCGTTCGTTTCCAGTAACACTTTGAATTTTTAGGTTTCACTCTGTTTTCTGCTATATAGATAGATGTGTTTGAAACTCTAAATCAAACACGGTTTGTGCTAGCTCCTTGAAACTTGACCAAATGAAGTAGTCC
>NW_027511559.1:0-24040 GCF_048772815.1 Callospermophilus lateralis | reverse complement strand
CTTTCGTTTGAAAGGGTTTGCCAAGCTTCCAAAAAACTACTAGTTTGCTGAAATCTCAGCAAACATTTTTTCACCAAATCTTGATGATACTTGGTGGTAATGATCAGTTCACTAATCCCACTTAGGTGCCCAATTTTTATTCTTCTAGGTAGGAGCATTCGTTTCCAGTAACAGTTTGAATTTTTAGGTTTCACTCTGTTTTCTCCTACATAGATAGCTATGTTTGGAATTCTAAATCAAACACGGTTTGTGCTAGCTCCTTGAAACTTGACCAAATGAAGTAGTTCTAAGTTCTATCTCTATGGTTTGTTTCTACTTGAAGTATCCCATGCAGAGACTGGCGAAAAACACTTTCGTTTGAAAGGGGTTGCCAAGCTTCCAAAAAACTACTGGTTTGCTGAAATGTCAGCAAACATTTTTTCACCTAATCTTGATGATACTTGGTGGTAATGATCAGTTCACTAATCCCACTTGGCTGCCCAACTTTCACTCTTCTAGGTTCAAGCGTTCGTTTCCAGTAACACTTTGAATTTTTAGGTTTCACTCTGTTTTCTGCTATATAGATAGATGTGTTTGCAACTCTAAATCAAACACGGTATGTGCTAGCTCCGTGAAACTTGACAAAATTAAGTAGTCCTAAGTTCTATCTCTATGGTTTGTTTCTTCTTGAAGTACCCCATGCAGAGACTGGCGAAAAACACTTTCGTTTGAAAGGGGTTGCCAAGCTTCCAAAAAACTACTAGTTTGCTGAAATCTCAGCAAACATTTTTTCACCAAATCTTGATGATACTTGGTGGTAATGATCAGTTCACTAATCCCACTTGGCTGCCCAATTTTTATTCTTATAGGTTGAAGCATTCGTTTCCAGTAAGAGTTTGAATTTTTTTTTTCACTCTGTTTTCTCCTATAGATAGCTGTGTTTGGAATTCTAAATCAAACATGGTTTGTACTAGCTGCTTGAAACTTGACCAAATGAAGTAGTTCTAAGTTCTATCTCTATGGTTTGTTTCCTCTTGAAGTACCCCATGCAGAGACTGGCGAAAAACACTTTCGTTTGAAAGGGGTTGCCAAGCTTCCAAAAAAATACTAGTTTGCTGAAATCTCAGCAAATATTTTTTCACCAAAACTTGATGATACTTGTTGGTAATGATCAGTTCACTAATCCCAATTGGCAGCCCAACTTTCACTCTTCTAGGTTCAAGCGTTCGTTTCCAGTAACACTTTGAATTTTTAGGTTTCACTCTGTTTTCTGCTATATAGATAGATGTGTTTGAAACTCTAAATCAAACACGGTTTGTGCTAGCTCCTTGAAACTTGACCAAATGAAGTAGTTCTAAGTTCTATCTCTATGGTTTGTTTCCTCTTGAAGTACCCCATGCAGAGACTGGCGATAAACACTTTCGTTTGAAAGGGGTGGCCAAGCTTCCAAAAAACTACTAGTTTTCTGAAATCTCAGCAAACATTTTTTCACCAAATCTTGATGATACTTGGTGGTAATGATCAGTTCACTAAGCCCACTTGGCTGCCCAATTTTTACTCTTCTAGGTTCAAGCGTTCGTTTCCAGTAACACTTTGAATTTTTAGGTTTCACTCTGTTTTCTGCTATATAGATAGATGTGTTTGAAACTCTAAATCAAACACGGTTTGTACTAGCTCCTGGAAACTTTACCAAATGAAGTAGTTCTATGTTCCATCTCTATGGTTTGTTTCCTCTTGAAGTACCGCATGCAGAGACTGGCGAAAAACACTTTCGTTTGAAAGGGGTTGCCAAGCTTCCAAAAAACTACTAGTTTGCTGAAATCTCAGCAAACCTTTTTTCACCAAATCTTGATGATACTTGGTGGTAATGATCAGTTCACTAATCCCACTTGGCTGCCCAATTTTTACTCTTCTAGGTTCAAGCGTTCGTTTCCAGTAACACTTTGAATTTTTAGGTTTCACTCTGTTTTCTGCTATATAGATAGATGTGTTTGGAATTCTAAATCAAACACGGTTTGTGCTAGCTCCTTGAAACGTGACCAAATGAAGTAGTTCTAAATGCTATCTCTATGGTTTGTTTCCTCTTGAAGTACCCCATGCAGAGCCTGGCGATAAACACTTTCGTTTGAAAGGGTGGCCAAGCTTCCAAAAAACTACTAGTTTGCTGAAATCTCAGCAAACCTTTTTTCACCAAATCTTGATGATACTTGGTGGTAATGATCAGTTCACTAATCCCACTTGGCTGCCCAATTTTTATTCTTGTAGGTTGAAGCATTCGTTTCCAGTAACAGTTTGAATTTTTAGGTTTCACTCTGTTTTCTCCTACATAGATAGCTATGTTTGGAATTCTAAATCAAACACGGTTTGTGCTAGCTCCTTGAAACTTGACCAAATGAAGTAGTTCTAAGTTCTATCTCTATGGTTTGTTTCTTCTTGATGTACCCCATGCAGAGACTGGTGAAAAACACTTTCCTTTGAAAGGGGTTGCCAAGCTTCCAAAAAACTACTAGTTTGCTGAAATCTCAGCAAACATTTTTTCACCTAATCTTGATGATACTTGGTGGTAATGATCAGTTCACTAATCCCACTTGGATGCCCAACTTTCACTCTTCTATGTTCAAGCGTTCCTTTCCAGGAACACTTTGAATTTTTAGGTTTCACTCTGTTTTCTGCTATATAGATAGATGTGTTTGAAACTCTAAATCAAACACGGTATCTGCTAGCTCCGTAAAACTTGACAAAATGAAGTAGTCCTAAGTTCTATCTCTATGGTTTGTTTCCTCTTGAAGTACCCCATGCAGAGACTGGCGAAAAACACTTTCGTTTGAAAAGGGTGGCCAAGCTTCCAAAAAACTACTAGTTTGCTGAAATCTCAGCAAACATTTTTTCACCAAATCTTGATGATACTTGGTGGTAATGATCAGTTCACTAATCCCACTTGGCTGCCCAATTTTTATTCTTCTAGGTTGAAGCATTCGTTTCCAGTAACAGTTTGAATTTTTTTTTTCACTCTGTTTTCTCCTACATAGATAGCTGTGTTTGGAATTCTAAATCAAACATGGTTTGTACTAGCTGCTTGAAACTTGACCAAATGAAGTAGTTCTAAGTTCTATCTCTATGGTTTGTTACCTCTTGAAGTACCCCATGCAGAGACTGGCGAAAAACACTTTCGTTTGAAAGGGGTTGCCAAGCTTCCAAAAAACTACTAGTTTGCTGAAATCTCAGCAAATATTTTTTCACCAAAACTTGATGATACTTGGTGGTAATGATCAGTTCACTAATCCCAATTGGCAGCCCAACTTTCACTCTTCTAGGTTCAAGCGTTCCTTTCCAGTAACACTTTGAATTTTTAGGTTTCACTCTGTTTTCTGCTATATAGATAGATGTGTTTGAAACTCTAAATCAAACACGGTTTGTGCTAGCTCCTTGAAACTTGACCAAATGAAGTAGTTCTAAGTTCTATCTCTATGGTTTGTTTCCTCTTGAAGTACCCCATGCAGAGACTGGCGATAAACACTTTTGTTTGAAAGGGGTGGCCAAGCTTCCAAAAAACTACTAGTTTGCTGAAATCTCAGCAAACCTTTTTTCACCAAATCTTGATGATACTTGGTGGTAATGATCAGTTCACTAAGCCCACTTGGCTGCCCAATTTTTACTCTTCTAGGTTCAAGCGTTCGTTTCCAGTAACACTTTGAATTTTTAGGTTTCACTCTGTTTTCTGCTATATAGATAGATGTGTTTGGAATTCTAAATCAAACACGGTTTGTGCTAGCTCCTTGAAACGTGACCAAATGAAGTAGTTCTAAATGCTATCTCTATGGTTTGTTTCCTCTTGAAGTACCCCATGCAGAGACTGGCGATAAACACTTTCGTTTGAAAGGGGTGGCCAAGCTTCCAAAAAACTACTAGTTTGCTGAAATCTCAGCAAACCTTTTTTCACCAAATCTTGATGATACTTGGTGGTAAAGATCAGTTCACTAATTTCACTTGACTGCCCAACTTTCACTCTTCTAGGTTCAAGCGTTCGTTTCCAGTAACACTTTGAATTTTTAGTTTTCACTCTGTTTTCTGCTATATAGATAGATGTGTTTGGAATTCTAAATCAAACACGGTTTGTGCTAGCTCCTTGAATCTTGACCAAATGAAGCAGTCTAAGTTCTATCTCTATGGTTTGTTTCCTCTTGAAGTACCCCATGCAGAGACTGGCGAAAAACACTTTCGTTTGAAAGGGTTTGCCAAGCTTCCAAGAAACTACTAGTTTGCTGAAATCTCAGCAAACATTTTTTCACCAAATCTTGATGATACTTGGTGGTAATGATCAGTTCACTAATCCCACTTAGCTGCCCAATTTTTATTCTTCTAGGTAGGAGCATTCGTTTCCAGTAACAGTTTGAATTTTTAGGTTTCACTCTGTTTTCTACTACATAGATAGCTATGTTTGGAATTCTAAATCAAACACGGTTTGTGCTAGCTCCTTGAAACTTGACCAAATGAAGTAGTTCTATCTCTATGGTTTGTTTCTACTTGAAGTATCCCATGCAGAGACTGGCGAAAAACACTTTCGTTTGAAAGGGGTTGCCAAGCTTCCAAAAAACTACTGGTTTGCTGAAATGTCAGCAAACATTTTTTCACCTAATCTTGATGATACTTGGTGGTAATGATCAGTTCACTAATCCCACTTGGCTGCCCAACTTTCACTCTTCTAGGTTCAAGCGTTCCTCTCCAGTAACACTTTGAATTTTTAGGTTTCACTCTGTTTTCTGCTATATAGATAGATGTGTTTGCAACTCTAAATCAAACACGGTATGTGCTAGCTCCATGAAACTTGACAAAATTAAGTAGTCCTAAGTTCTATCTCTATGGTTTGTTTCTTCTTGAAGTACCCCATGCAGAGACTGGCGAAAAACACTTTCGTTTGAAAGGGGTTGCCAAGCTTCCAAAAAACTACTAGTTTGCTGAAATCTCAGCAAACATTTTTTCACCAAATCTTGATGATACTTGGTGGTAATGATCAGTTCACTAATCCCACTTGGCTGCCAAATTTTTATTCTTATAGGTTAAAGCATTCGTTTCCAGTAACAGTTTGAATTTTTTTTTTCACTCTGTTTTCTCCTATAGATAGCTGTGTTTGGAATTCTAAATCAAACATGGTTTGTACTAGCTGCTTGAAACTTGACCAAATGAAGTAGTTCTAAGTTCTGTCTCTATGGTTTGTTTCCTCTTGAAGTACCCCATGCAGAGACTGGCGATAAACACTTTCGTTTGAAAGGGGTGGCCAAGCTTCCAAAAAACTACTAGTTTGCTGAAATCTCAGCAAACATTGTTTCACCAAATTTTGATGATACTTGGTGGTAATGATCAGTTCACTAAGCCCACTTGGCTGCCCAATTTTTACTCTTCTAGGTTCAAGCGTTCGTTTCCAGTAACACTTTGAATTTGTAGGTTTCACTCTGTTTTCTGCTATATAGATAGATGTGTTTGAAACTCTAAATCAAACACGGTTTGTGCTAGCTCCTTGAAACTTTACCAAATGAAGTAGTTCTATGTTCCATGTCTATGGTTTGTTTCCTCTTGAAGTACCGCATGCAGAGACTGGCGAAAAACACTTTCGTTTGAAAGGGGTTGCCAAGCTTCCAAAAAACTACTAGTTTGCTGAAATCTCAGCAAACATTTTTTCACCAAATCTTGATGATACTTGGTGGTAATGATCAGTTCACTAATCCCACTTGGCTGCCCAATTTTTATTCTTATAGGTTGAAGCATTCGTTTCCAGTAACAGTTTGAATTTTATTTTTTCACTCTGTTTTCTCCTATAGATAGCTGTGTTTGGAATTCTAAATCAAACATGGTTTGTACTAGCTGCTTGAAACTTGACCAAATGAAGTAGTTCTAAGTTCTATCTCTATGGTTTGTTTCCTCTTGAAGTACCCCATGCAGAGACTGGCGAAAAACACTTTCGTTTGAAAGGGGTTGCCAAGCTTCCAAAAAAATACTAGTTTGCTGAAATCTCAGCAAATATTTTTTCACCAAAACTTGATGATACTTGTTGGTAATGATCAGTTCACTAATCCCAATTGGCAGCCCAACTTTCACTCTTCTAGGTTCAAGCGTTCGTTTCCAGTAACACTTTGAATTTTTAGGTTTCACTCTGTTTTCTGCTATATAGATAGATGTGTTTGAAACTCTAAATCAAACACGGTTTGTGCTAGCTCCTTGAAACTTGACCAAATGAAGTAGTTCTATGTTCTATCTCTATGGTTTGTTTCCTCTTGAAGTACCCCATGCAGAGACTGGCGATAAACACTTTCGTTTGAAAGGGGTGGCCAAGCTTCCAAAAAACTACTAGTTTGCTGAAATCTCAGCAAACATTTTTTCACCAAATCTTGATGATACTTGGTGGTAATGATCAGTTCACTAAGCCCACTTGGCTGCCCAATTTTTACTCTTCTAGGTTCAAGCGTTCGTTTCCAGTAACACTTTGAATTTTTAGGTTTCACTCTGTTTTCTGCTATATAGATAGATGTGTTTGAAACTCTAAATCAAACACGGTTTGTGCTAGCTCCTTGAAACTTTACCAAATGAAGTAGTTCTATGTTCCATCTCTATGGTTTGTTTCCTCTTGAAGTACCGCATGCAGAGACTGGCGAAAAACACTTTCGTTTGAAAGGGGTTGCCAAGCTTCCAAAAAACTACTAGTTTGCTGAAATCTCAGCAAACCTTTTTTCACCAAATCTTGATGATATTTGGTGGTAATGATCAGTTCACTAATCCCACTTGGCTGCCCAATTTTTACTCTTCTAGGTTCAAGCTTTCGTTTCCAGTAACACTTTGAATTTTTAGGTTTCACTCTGTTTTCTGCTATATAGATAGATGTGTTTGGAATACTAAATCAAACACGGTTTGTGCTAGCTCCTTGAAACGTGACCAAATGAAGTAGTTCTAAATTCTATCTCTATGGTTTGTTTCCTCTTGAAGTACCCCATGCAGAGACTGGCGATAAACACTTTCGTTTGAAAGGGGTGGCCAAGCTTCCAAAAAACTACTAGTTTGCTGAAATCTCAGCAAACATTTTTTCACCAAATCTTGATGATACTTGGTAGTAATGATCAGTTCACTAATCCCACTTGGCTGCCAAATTTTTATTCTTGTAGGTTGAAGCATTCGTTTCCAGTAACAGTTTGAAATTTTAGGTTTCACTCTGTTTTCTCCTACATAGATAGCTATGTTTGGAATTCTAAATCAAACACGGTTTGTGCTAGCTCCTTGAAACTTGACCAAATGAAGTAGTTCTAAGTTCTATCTCTATGGTTTGTTTCTTATTGATGTACCCCATGCAGAGACTGGCGAAAAACACTTTCCTTTGAAAGGGGTTGCCAAGCTTCCAAAAAACTACTAGTTTGCTGAAATCTCAGCAAACATTTTTTCACCTAATCTTGATGATACTTGGTGGTAATGATCAGTTCACTAATCCCACTTGGCTGCCCAACTTTCACTCTTCTAGGTTCAAGCGTTCCTCTCCAGTAACACTTTGAATTTTTAGGTTTCACTCTGTTTTCTGCTATATAGATAGATGTGTTTGCAACTCTAAATCAAACACGGTATGTGCTAGCTCCATGAAACTTGACAAAATTAAGTAGTCCTAAGTTCTATCTCTATGGTTTGTTTCTTCTTGAAGTACCCCATGCAGAGACTGGCGAATAACACTTTCGTTTGAAAGGGGTTGCCAAGCTTCCAAAAAACTACTAGTTTGCTGAAATCTCAGCAAACATTTTTTCACCAAATCTTGATGATACTTGGTGGTAATGATCAGTTCACTAATCCCACTTGGCTGCCAAATTTTTATTCTTATAGGTTGAAGCATTCGTTTCCAGTAACAGTTTGAATTTTTATTTTCACTCTGTTTTCTCCTATAGATAGCTGTGTTTGGAATTCTAAATCAAACATGGTTTGTACTAGCTGCTTGAAACTTGACCAAATGAAGTAGTTCTAAGTTCTGTCTCTATGGTTTGTTTCCTCTTGAAGTACCGCATGCAGAGACTGGCGAAAAACACTTTCGTTTGAAAGGGGTTGCCAAGCTTCCAAAAAACTACTAGTTTGCTGAAATCTCAGCAAACATTTTTTCACCAAATCTTGATGATACTTGGTGGTAATGATCAGTTCACTAATCCCACTTGGCTGCCCAATTTTTATTCTTATAGGTTGAAGCATTCGTTTCCAGTAACAGTTTGAATTTTTTTTTTCACTCTGTTTTCTCCTATAGATAGCTGTGTTTTGAATTCTAAATCAAACATGGTTTGTACTAGCTGCTTGAAACTTGACCAAATGAAGTAGTTCTAAGTTCTATCTCTATGGTTTGTTTCCTCTTGAAGTACCCCATGCAGAGACTGGCGAAAAACACTTTCGTTTGAAAGGGGTTGCCAAGCTTCCAAAAAAATACTAGTTTGCTGAAATCTCAGCAAATATTTTTTCACCAAAACTTGATGATACTTGTTGGTAATGATCAGTTCACTAATCCCAATTGGCAGCCCAACTTTCACTCTTCTAGGTTCAAGCGTTCGTTTCCAGTAACACTTTGAATTTTTAGGTTTCACTCTGTTTTCTGCTATATAGATAGATGTGTTTGAAACTCTAAATCAAACACGGTTTGTGCTAGCTCCTTGAAACTTGACCAAATGAAGTAGTTCTATGTTCTATCTCTATGGTTTGTTTCCTCTTGAAGTACCCCATGCAGAGACTGGCGATAAACACTTTCGTTTGAAAGGGGTGGCCAAGCTTCCAAAAAACTACTAGTTTGCTGAAATCTCAGCAAACATTTTTTCACCAAACCTTGATGATACTTGGTGGTAATGATCAGTTCACTAAGCCCACTTGGCTGCCCAATTTTTACTCTTCTAGGTTCAAGCGTTCGTTTCCAGTAACACTTTGAATTTTTAGGTTTCACTCTGTTTTCTGCTATATAGATAGATGTGTTTGAAACTCTAAATCAAACACGGTTTGTGCTAGCTCCTTGAAACTTTACCAAATGAAGTAGTTCTATGTTCCATCTCTATGGTTTGTTTCCTCTTGAAGTACCGCATGCAGAGACTGGCGAAAAACACTTTCGTTTGAAAGGGGTTGCCAAGCTTCCAAAAAACTACTAGTTTGCTGAAATCTCAGCAAACCTTTTTTCACCAAATCTTGATGATACTTGGTGGTAATGATCAGTTCACTAATCCCACTTGGCTGCCCAATTTTTACTCTTCTAGGTTCAAGCTTTCGTTTCCAGTAACACTTTGAATTTTTAGGTTTCACTCTGTTTTCTGCTATATAGATAGATGTGTTTGGAATACTAAATCAAACACGGTTTGTGCTAGCTCCTTGAAACGTGACCAAATGAAGTAGTTCTAAATTCTATCTCTATGGTTTGTTTCCTCTTGAAGTACCCCATGCAGAGACTGGCGATAAACACTTTCGTTTGAAAGGGGTGGCCAAGCTTCCAAAAAACTACTAGTTTGCTGAAATCTCAGCAAACATTTTTTCACCAAATCTTGATGATACTTGGTGGTAATGATCAGTTCACTAATCCCACTTGGCTGCCCAATTTTTATTCTTGTAGGTTGAAGCATTCGTTTCCAGTAACAGTTTGAAATTTTAGGTTTCACTCTGTTTTCTCCTACATAGATAGCTATGTTTGGAATTCTAAATCAAACACGGTTTGTGCTAGCTCCTTGAAACTTGACCAAATGAAGTAGTTCTAAGTTCTATCTCTATGGTTTGTTTCTTATTGATGTACCCCATGCAGAGACTGGCGAAAAACACTTTCCTTTGAAAGGGGTTGCCAAGCTTCCAAAAAACTACTAGTTTGCTGAAATCTCAGCAAACATTTTTTCACCTAATCTTGATGATACTTGGTGGTAATGATCAGTTCACTAATCCCACTTGGCTGCCCAACTTTCACTCTTCTAGGTTCAAGCGTTCCTCTCCAGTAACACTTTGAATTTTTAGGTTTCACTCTGTTTTCTGCTATATAGATAGATGTGTTTGCAACTCTAAATCAAACACGGTATGTGCTAGCTCCATGAAACTTGACAAAATTAAGTAGTCCTAAGTTCTATCTCTATGGTTTGTTTCTTCTTGAAGTACCCCATGCAGAGACTGGCGAAAAACACTTTCGTTTGAAAGGGGTTGCCAAGCTTCCAAAAAACTACTAGTTTGCTGAAATCTCAGCAAACATTTTTTCACCAAATCTTGATGATACTTGGTGGTAATGATCAGTTCACTAATCCCACTTGGCTGCCAAATTTTTATTCTTATAGGTTGAAGCATTCGTTTCCAGTAACAGTTTGAATTTTTTTTTTCACTCTGTTTTCTCCTATAGATAGCTGTGTTTGGAATTCTAAATCAAACATGGTTTGTACTAGCTGCTTGAAACTTGACCAAATGAAGTAGTTCTAAGTTCTGTCTCTATGGTTTGTTTCCTCTTGAAGTACCCCATGCAGAGACTGGCGATAAACACTTTCGTTTGAAAGGGGTGGCCAAGCTTCCAAAAAACTACTAGTTTGCTGAAATCTCAGCAAACATTGTTTCACCAAATTTTGATGATACTTGGTGGTAATGATCAGTTCACTAAGCCCACTTGGCTGCCCAATTTTTACTCTTCTAGGTTCAAGCGTTCGTTTCCAGTAACACTTTGAATTTGTAGGTTTCACTCTGTTTTCTGCTATATAGATAGATGTGTTTGAAACTCTAAATCAAACACGGTTTGTGCTAGCTCCTTGAAACTTTACCAAATGAAGTAGTTCTATGTTCTATCTCTATGGTTTGTTTCCTCTTGAAGTACCGCATGCAGAGACTGGCGAAAAACACTTTCGTTTGAAAGGGGTTGCCAAGCTTCCAAAAAACTACTAGTTTGCTGAAATCTCAGCAAACATTTTTTCACCAAATCTTGATGATACTTGGTGGTAATGATCAGTTCACTAATCCCACTTGGCTGCCCAATTTTTATTCTTATAGGTTGAAGCATTCGTTTCCAGTAACAGTTTGAATTTTTTTTTTCACTCTGTTTTCTCCTATAGATAGCTGTGTTTGGAATTCTAAATCAAACATGGTTTGTACTAGCTGCTTGAAACTTGACCAAATGAAGTAGTTCTAAGTTCTATCTCTATGGTTTGTTTCCTCTTGAAGTACCCCATGCAGAGACTGGCGAAAAACACTTTCGTTTGAAAGGGGTTGCCAAGCTTCCAAAAAAATACTAGTTTGCTGAAATCTCAGCAAATATTTTTTCACCAAAACTTGATGATACTTGTTGGTAATGATCAGTTCACTAATCCCAATTGGCAGCCCAACTTTCACTCTTCTAGGTTCAAGCGTTCGTTCCAGTAACACTTTGAATTTTTAGGTTTCACTCTGTTTTCTGCTATATAGATAGATGTGTTTGAAACTCTAAATCAAACACGGTTTGTGCTAGCTCCTTGAAACTTGACCAAATGAAGTAGTTCTATGTTCTATCTCTATGGTTTGTTTCCTCTTGAAGTACCCCATGCAGAGACTGGCGATAAACACTTTCGTTTGAAAGGGGTGGCCAAGCTTCCAAAAAACTACTAGTTTGCTGAAATCTCAGCAAACATTTTTTCACCAAATCTTGATGATACTTGGTGGTATTGATCAGTTCACTAAGCCCACTTGGCTGCCCAATTTTTACTCTTCTAGGTTCAAGCGTTCGTTTCCAGTAACACTTTGAATTTTTAGGTTTCACTCTGTTTTCTGCTATATAGATAGATGTGTTTGAAACTCTAAATCAAACACGGTTTGTGCTAGCTCCTTGAAACTTTACCAAATGAAGTAGTTCTATGTTCCATCTCTATGGTTTGTTTCCTCTTGAAGTACCGCATGCAGAGACTGGCGAAAAACACTTTCGTTTGAAAGGGGTTGCCAAGCTTCCAAAAAACTACTAGTTTGCTGAAATCTCAGCAAACCTTTTTTCACCAAATCTTGATGATACTTGGTGGTAATGATCAGTTCACTAATCCCACTTGGCTGCCCAATTTTTACTCTTCTAGGTTCAAGCTTTCGTTTCCAGTAACACTTTGAATTTTTAGGTTTCACTCTGTTTTCTGCTATATAGATAGATGTGTTTGGAATACTAAATCAAACACGGTTTGTGCTAGCTCCTTGAAACGTGACCAAATGAAGTAGTTCTAAATTCTATCTCTATGGTTTGTTTCCTCTTGAAGTACCCCATGCAGAGACTGGCGATAAACACTTTCGTTTGAAAGGGGTGGCCAAGCTTCCAAAAAACTACTAGTTTGCTGAAATCTCAGCAAACATTTTTTCACCAAATCTTGATGATACTTGGTGGTAATGATCAGTTCACTAATCCCACTTGGCTGCCCAATTTTTATTCTTGTAGGTTGAAGCATTCGTTTCCAGTAACAGTTTGAAATTTTAGGTTTCACTCTGTTTTCTCCTACATAGATAGCTATGTTTGGAATTCTAAATCAAACACGGTTTGTGCTAGCTCCTTGAAACTTGACCAAATGAAGTAGTTCTAAGTTCTATCTCTATGGTTTGTTTCTTATTGATGTACCCCATGCAGAGACTGGCGAAAAACACTTTCCTTTGAAAGGGGTTGCCAAGCTTCCAAAAAACTACTAGTTTGCTGAAATCTCAGCAAACATTTTTTCACCTAATCTTGATGATACTTGGTGGTAATGATCAGTTCACTAATCCCACTTGGATGCCCAACTTTCACTCTTCTATGTTCAAATGTTCCTTTCCAGGAACACTTTGAATTTTTAGGTTTCACTCTGTTTTCTGCTATATAGATAGATGTGTTTGAAACTCTAAATCAAACACGGTATGTGCTAGCTCCGTGAAACTTGACAAAATGAAGTAGTCCTAAGGTCTATCTCTATGGTTTGTTTCCTCTTGAAGTACCCCATGCAGAGACTGGCGAAAAACACTTTCGTTTGAAAAGGGTGGCCAAGCTTCCAAAAAACTACTAGTTTGCTGAAATCTCAGCAAACATTTTTTCACCAAATCTTGATGATACTTGGTGGTAATGATCAGTTCACTAATCCCACTTGGCTGCCCAATTTTTATTCTTCTAGGTTGAAGCATTCGTTTCCAGTAACAGTTTGAATTTATTTTTTCACTGTGTTTTCTCCTACATAGATAGCTGTGTTTGGAATTCTAAATCAAACATGGTTTGTACTAGCTGCTTGAAACTTGACCAAATGAAGTAGTTCTAAGTTCTATCTCTATGGTTTGTTACCTCTTGAAATACCCCATGCAGAGACTGGCGAAAAACACTTTCGTTTGAAAGGGGTTGCCAAGCTTCCAAAAACTACTAGTTTGCTGAAATCTCAGCAAATATTTTTTCACCAAAACTTGATGATACTTGGTGGTAATGATCAGTTCACCAATCCCAATTGGCAGCCCAACTTTCACTCTTCTAGGTTCAAGCGTTCCTTTCCAGTAACACTTTGAATTTTTAGGTTTCACTCTGTTTTCTGCTATATAGATAGATGTGTTTGAAACTCTAAATCAAACACGGTTTGTGCTAGCTCCTTGAAACTTGACCAAATGAAGTAGTTCTAAGTTCTATCTCTATGGTTTGTTTCCTCTTGAAGTACCCCATGCAGAGACTGGCGATAAACACTTTTGTTTGAAAGGGGTGGCCAAGCTTCCAAAAAACTACTAGTTTGCTGAAATCTCAGCAAACCTTTTTTCACCAAATCTTGATGATACTTGGTGGTAATGATCAGTTCACTAAGCCCACTTGGCTGCCCAACTTTCACTCTTCTAGGTTCAAGCGTTCGTTTCCAGTAACACTTTGAATTTTTAGGTTTCACTCTGTTTTCTGCTATATAGATAGATGTGTTTGAAACTCTAAATCAAACACGGTTTGTGCTAGCTCCTTGAAACTTGACCAAATGAAGTAGTTCTTAGTTCTATCTCTATGGTTTGTTTCCTCTTGAAGTACCCCATGCAGAGACTGGCGATAAACACTTTCGTTTGAAAGGGGTGGCCAAGCTTCCAAAAAACTACTAGTTTGCTGAAATCTCAGCAAACCTTTTTTCACCAAATCTTGATGATACTTGGTGGTAATGATCAGTTCACTAAGCCCACTTGGCTGCCCAATTTTTACTCTTCTAGGTTCAAGCGTTCGTTTCCAGTAACACTTTGAATTTTAGGTTTCACTCTGTTTTCTGCTATATAGATAGATGTGTTTGAAACTCTAAATCAAACACGGTTTGTGCTAGCTCCTTGAAACTTTACCAAATGAAGTAGTTCTATGTTCCATCTCTATGGTTTGTTTCCTCTTTAAGTACCGCATGCAGAGACTGGAGAAAAACACTTTCGTTTGAAATGGGTTGCCAAGCTTCCATAAAACTACTAGTTTGCTGAAATCTCAGCAAACCTTTTTTTCACCAAATCTTGATGATACTTGGTGGTAATGATCAGTTCACTAATCCCACTTGGCTGCCCAATTTTTACTCTTCTAGGTTCAAGCCTTCGTTTCCAGTAACACTTTGAATTTTTAGGTTTCACTCTGTTTTCTGCTATATAGATAGATGTGTTTGAAACTCTAAATCAAACACGGTTTGTGCTAGCTCCTTGAAACTTGACCAAATGAAGTAGTTCTAAGTTCTATCTCTATGGTTTGTTCCTCTTGAAGTACCCCATGCAGAGACTAGCGAAAAACACTTTCGTTTGAAAGGGGTTGCCAAGCTTCCAAAAAACTACTAGTTTGCTGAAATCTCAGCAAACATTTTTTCACCAAATCTTGATGATGCTTGGTGGTAAAGATCAGTTCACTAATTTCACTTGACTGCCCAACTTTCACTCTTCTAGGTTCAAGCGTTCGTTTCCAGTAACACTTTGAATTTTTAGGTTTCACTCTGTTTTTTGCTATATAGATAGATGTGTTTGGAATTCTAATTCAAACACGGTTTGTGCTAGCTCCTTGAATCTTGACCAAATGAAGCAGTCTAAGTTCTATCTCTATGGTTTGTTTCCTCTGAAGTACCCCATGCAGAGACTGGCGAAAAACACTTTCGTTTGAAAGGGTTTGCCAAGCTTCCAAAAAACTACTAGTTTGCTGAAATCTCAGCAAACATTTTTTCACCAAATCTTGATGATACTTGGTGGTAATGATCAGTTCACTAATCCCACTTAGCTGCCCAATTTTTATTCTTCTAGGTAGGAGCATTCGTTTCCAGTAACAGTTTGAATTTTTAGGTTTCACTCAGTTTTCTCCTACATAGATAGCTATGTTTGGAATTCTAAATCAAACACGGTTTGTGCTAGCTCCTTGAAACTTGACCATATGAAGTAGTTCTAAGTTCTATCTCTATGGTTTGTTTCTACTTGAAGTATCCCATGCAGAGACTGGCGAAAAACACTTTCGTTTGAAAGGGGTTTCCAAGCTTCCAAAAAACTACTGGTTTGCTGAAATGTCAGCAAACATTTTTTCACCTAATCTTGATGATACTTGGTGGTAATGATCAGTTCACTAATCCCACTTGGCTGCCCAACTTTCACTCTTCTAGGTTCAAGCGTTCCTTTCCAGTAACACTTTGAATTTTTAGGTTTCACTCTGTTTTCTGCTATATAGATAGATGTGTTTGCAACTCTAAATCAAACACGGTATGTGCTAGCTCCGTGAAACTTGACAAAATTAAGTAGTCCATAGTTCTATCTCTATGGTTTGTTTCTTCTTGAAGTACCCCATGCAGAGACTGGCGAAAAAACACTTTCGTTTGAAAGGGGTTGCCAAGCTTCCAAAAAACTACTGGTTTGCGGAAATCTCAGCAAACATTTTTTCACCAAATCTTGATGATACTTGGTGGTAATGATCAGTTCACTAATCCCACTTGGCTGCCCAATTTTTATTCTTATAGGTTGAAGCATTCGTTTCCAGTAACAGTTTGAATTTTTTTTTTCACTCTGTTTTCTCCTATAGATAGCTGTGTTTGGAATTCTAAATCAAACATGGTTTGTACTAGCTGCTTGAAACTTGACCAAATGAAGTAGTTCTATGTTCTATCTCTATGGTTTGTTTCCTCTTGAAGTACCCCATGCAGAGACTGGCGAAAAAACACTTTCGTTTGAAAGGGGTTGCCAAGCTTCCAAAAAAATACTAGTTTGCTGAAATCTCAGCAAATATTTTTTCACCAAACTTGATGATACTTGTTGGTAATGATCATTTCACTAATCCCAATTGGCAGCCCAACTTTCACTCTTCTAGGTTCAAGCGTTCGTTTCCAGTAACACTTTGAATTTTTAGGTTTCACTCTGTTTTCTGCTATATAGATAGATGTGTTTGAAACTCTAAATCAAACACGGTTTGTGCTAGCTCCTTGAAACTTGACCAAATGAAGTAGTTCTATGTTCTATCTCTATGGTTTGTTTCCTCTTGAAGTACCCCATGCAGAGACTGGCGATAAACACTTTCGTTTGAAAGGGGTGGCCAAGCTTCCAAAAAACTACTAGTTTGCTGAAATCTCAGCAAACATTTTTTCACCAAATTTTGATGATACTTGGTGGTAATGATCAGTTCACTAAGCCCACTTGGCTGCCCAATTTTTACTCTTCTAGGTTCAAGCGTTCGTTTCCAGTAACACTTTGAATTTTTAGGTTTCACTCTGTTTTCTGCTATATAGATAGATGTGTTTGAAACTCTAAATCAAACACGGTTTGTGCTAGCTCCTTGAAACTTTACCAAATGAAGTAGTTCTATGTTCCATCTCTATGGTTTGTTTCCTCTTGAAGTACCGCATGGCAGAGACTGGCGAAAACACTTTCGTTTGAAAGGGGTTGCCAAGCTTCCAAAAAACTACTAGTTTGCTGAAATCTCAGCAAACATTTTTTCACCAAATCTTGATGATACTTGGTGGTAATGATCAGTTCACTAATCCCACTTGGCTGCCCAATTTTTATTCTTCTAGGTTGAAGCATTCGTTTCCAGTAACAGTTTGAATTTTTTTTTTCACTCTGTTTTCTCCTATAGATAGCTGTGCTTGGAATTCTAAATCAAACATGGTTTGTACTAGCTGCTTGAAACTTGACCAAATGAAGTAGTTCTAAGTTCTATCTCTATGGTTTGTTTCCTCTTGAAGTACCCCATGCAGAGACTGGCGAAAAACACTTTCATTTGAAAGGGGTTGCCAAGCTTCCAAAAAAATACTAGTTTGCTGAAATCTCAGCAAATATTTTTTCACCAAAACTTGATGATACTTGTTGGTAATGATCAGTTCACTAATCCCAATTGGCAGCCCAACTTTCATTCTTCTAGGTTCAAGCGTTCGTTTCCAGTAACACTTTGAATTTTTAGGTTTCACTCTGTTTTCTGCTATATAGATAGATGTGTTTGAAACTCTAAATCAAACACGGTTTGTGCTAGCTCCTTGAAACTTGACCAAATGAAGTAGTTCTATGTTCTATCTCTATGGTTTGTTTCCTCTTGAAGTACCCCATGCAGAGACTGGCGATAAACACTTTCGTTTGAAAGGGGTGGCCAAGCTTCCAAAAAACTACTAGTTTGCTGAAATCTCAGCAAACATTTTTTCACCAAATCTTGATGATACTTGGTGGTAATGATCAGTTCACTAAGCCCACTTGGCTGCCCAATTTTTACTCTTCTAGGTTCAAGCGTTCGTTTCCAGTAACACTTTGAATTTTTAGGTTTCGCTCTGATTTCTGCTATATAGATAGATGTGTTTGAAACTCTAAATCAAACACGGTTTGTGCTAGCTCCTTGAAACTTTACCAAATGAAGTAGTTCTATGTTCCATCTCTATGGTTTGTTTCCTCTTGAAGTACCGCATGCAGAGACTGGCGAAAAACACTTCGTTTGAAAGGGGTTGCCAAGCTTCCAAAAAACTACTAGTTTGCTGAAATCTCAGCAAACCTTTTTTCACCAAATCTTGATGATACTTGGTGGTAATGATCAGTTCACTAATCCCACTTGGCTGCCCAATTTTTACTCTTCTAGGTTCAAGCGTTCGTTTCCAGTAATACTTTGAATTTTTAGGTTTCACTCTGTTTTCTGCTATATAGATAGATGTGTTTGGAATTCTAAATCAAACACGGTTTGTGCTAGCTCCTTGAAAACGTGACCAAATGAAGTAGTTCTATTTCTATCTCTATGGTTTGTTTCCTCTTGAAGTACCCCATGCAGAGACTGGCGATAAACACTTTCGTTTGAAAGGGGTTGCCAAGCTTCCAAAAAACTACTAGTTTGCTGAAATCTCAGCAAACATTTTTTCACCAAATCTTGATGATGCTTGGTTGTAAAGATCAGTTCACTAATTTCACTTGACTGCCCAACTTTCACTCTTCTAGGTTCAAGCGTTCGTTTCCAGTAACACTTTGAATTTTTAGGTTTCACTCTGTTTTTTGCTATATAGATAGATGTGTTTGGAATTCTAATTCAAACACGGTTTGTGCTAGCTCCTTGAATCTTGACCAAATGAAGCAGTCTAAGTTCTATCTCTATGGTTTGTTTCCTCTGAAGTACCCCATGCAGAGACTGGCGAAAAACACTTTCGTTTGAAAGGGTTTGCCAAGCTTCCAAAAAAACTACTAGTTTGCTGAAATCTCAGCAAACATTTTTTCACCAAATCTTGATGATACTTGGTGGTAATGATCAGTTCACTAATCCCACTTAGCTGCCCAATTTTTATTCTTCTAGGTAGGAGCATTCGTTTCCAGTAACAGTTTGAATTTTTAGGTTTCACTCAGTTTTCTCCTACATAGATAGCTATGTTTGGAATTCTAAATCAAACACGGTTTGTGCTAGCTCCTTGAAACTTGACCATATGAAGTAGTTCTAAGTTCTATCTCTATGGTTTGTTTCTACTTGAAGTATCCCATGCAGAGACTGGCGAAAAAACACTTTCGTTTGAAAGGGGTTGCCAAGCTTCCAAAAAACTACTGGTTTGCTGAAATGTCAGCAAACATTTTTTCACCTAATCTTGATGATACTTGGTGGTAATGATCAGTTCACTAATCCCACTTTGGCTGCCCAACTTTCACTCTTCTAGGTTCAAGCGTTCCTTTCCAGTAACACTTTGAATTTTTAGGTTTCACTCTGTTTTCTGCTATATAGATAGATGTGTTTGCAACTCTAAATCAAACACGGTATGTGCTAGCTCCGTGAAACTTGACAAAATTAAGTAGTCCATAGTTCTATCTCTATGGTTTGTTTCTTCTTGAAGTACCCCATGCAGAGACTGGCGAAAAACACTTTCGTTTGAAAGGGGTTGCCAAGCTTCCAAAAAACTACTAGTTTGCTGAAATCTCAGCAAACATTTTTTCACCAAATCTTGATGATACTTGGTGGTAATGATCAGTTCACTAATCCCACTTGGCTGCCCAATTTTATTCTTATAGGTTGAAGCATTCGTTTCCAGTAACAGTTTGAATTTTTTTTTTCACTCTGTTTTCTCCTATAGATAGCTGTGTTTGGAATTCTAAATCAAACATGGTTTGTACTAGCTGCTTGAAACTTGACCAAATGAAGTAGTTCTATGTTCTATCTCTATGGTTTGTTTCCTCTTGAAGTACCCCATGCAGAGACTGGCAAAAACACTTTCGTTTGAAAGGGGTTGCCAAGCTTCCAAAAAAATACTAGTTTGCTGAAATCTCAGCAAATATTTTTTCACCAAAACTTGATGATACTTGTTGGTAATGATCATTTCACTAATCCCAATTGGCAGCCCAACTTTCACTCTTCTAGGTTCAAGCGTTCGTTTCCAGTAACACTTTGAATTTTTAGGTTTCACTCTGTTTTCTGCTATATAGATAGATGTGTTTGAAACTCTAAATCAAACACGGTTTGTGCTAGCTCCTTGAAACTTGACCAAATGAAGTAGTTCTATGTTCTATCTCTATGGTTTGTTTCCTCTTGAAGTACCCCATGCAGAGACTGGCGATAAACACTTTCGTTTGAAAGGGGTGGCCAAGCTTCCAAAAAACTACTAGTTTGCTGAAATCTCAGCAAACATTTTTTCACCAAATTTTGATGATACTTGGTGGTAATGATCAGTTCACTAAGCCCACTTGGCTGCCCAATTTTTACTCTTCTAGGTTCAAGCGTTCGTTTCCAGTAACACTTTGAATTTTTAGGTTTCACTCTGTTTTCTGCTATATAGATAGATGTGTTTGAAACTCTAAATCAAACACGGTTTGTGCTAGCTCCTTGAAACTTTACCAAATGAAGTAGTTCTATGTTCCATCTCTATGGTTTGTTTCCTCTTGAAGTACCGCATGCAGAGACTGGCGAAAAACACTTTCGTTTGAAAGGGGTTGCCAAGCTTCCAAAAAACTACTAGTTTGCTGAAATCTCAGCAAACATTTTTTCACCAAATCTTGATGATACTTGGTGGTAATGATCAGTTCACTAATCCCACTTGGCTGCCCAATTTTTATTCTTCTAGGTTGAAGCATTCGTTTCCAGTAACAGTTTGAATTTTTTTTTTTCACTCTGTTTTCTCCTATAGATAGCTGTGCTTGGAATTCTAATCAAACATGGTTTGTACTAGCTGCTTGAAACTTGACCAAATGAAGTAGTTCTAAGTTCTATCTCTATGGTTTGTTTCCTCTTGAAGTACCCCATGCAGAGACTGGCGAAAAAACACTTTCATTTGAAAGGGGTTGCCAAGCTTCCAAAAAAATACTAGTTTGCTGAAATCTCAGCAAATATTTTTTCACCAAAACTTGATGATACTTGTTGGTAATGATCAGTTCACTAATCCCAATTGGCAGCCCAACTTTCATTCTTCTAGGTTCAAGCGTTCGTTTCCAGTAACACTTTGAATTTTTAGGTTTCACTCTGTTTTCTGCTATATAGATAGATGTGTTTGAAACTCTAAATCAAACACGGTTTGTGCTAGCTCCTTGAAACTTGACCAAATGAAGTAGTTCTATGTTCTATCTCTATGGTTTGTTTCCTCTTGAAGTACCCCATGCAGAGACTGGCGATAAACACTTTCGTTTGAAAGGGGTGGCCAAGCTTCCAAAAAACTACTAGTTTGCTGAAATCTCAGCAAACATTTTTTCACCAAATCTTGATGATACTTGGTGGTAATGATCAGTTCACTAAGCCCACTTGGCTGCCCAATTTTTACTCTTCTAGGTTCAAGCGTTCGTTTCCAGTAACACTTTGAATTTTAGGTTTCGCTCTGATTTCTGCTATATAGATAGATGTGTTTGAAACTCTAAATCAAACACGGTTTGTGCTAGCTCCTTGAAACTTTACCAAATGAAGTAGTTCTATGTTCCATCTCTATGGTTTGTTTCCTCTTGAAGTACCGCATGCAGAGACTGGCGAAAAACACTTTCGTTTGAAAGGGGTTGCCAAGCTTCCAAAAAACTACTAGTTTGCTGAAATCTCAGCAAACCTTTTTTCACCAAATCTTGATGATACTTGGTGGTAATGATCAGTTCACTAATCCCACTTGGCTGCCCAATTTTTACTCTTCTAGGTTCAAGCGTTCGTTTCCAGTAACACTTTGAATTTTTAGGTTTCACTCTGTTTTCTGCTATATAGATAGATGTGTTTGGAATTCTAAATCAAACACGGTTTGTGCTAGCTCCTTGAAACGTGACCAAATGAAGTAGTTCTATTTCTATCTCTATGGTTTGTTTCCTCTTGAAGTACCCCATGCAGAGACTGGCGATAAACACTTTCGTTTGAAAGGGGTGGCCAAGCTTCCAAAAAACTACTAGTTTGCTGAAATCTCAGCAAACATTTTTTCACCAAATCTTGATGATACTTGGTGGTAATGATCAGTTCACTAATCCCACTTGGCTGCCCAATTTTTATTCTTGTAGGTTGAAGCATTCGTTTCCAGTAACAGTTTGAATTTTTAGGTTTCACTCAGTTTTCTCCTACATAGATAGCTATGTTTGGAATTCTAAATCAAACACGGTTTGTGCTAGCTCCTTGAAACTTGACCATATGAAGTAGTTCTAAGTTCTATCTCTATGGTTTGTTTCTACTTGAAGTATCCCATGCAGAGACTGGCGAAAAACACTTTCGTTTGAAAGGGGTTGCCAAGCTTCCAAAAAACTACTGGTTTGCTGAAATGTCAGCAAACATTTTTTCACCTAATCTTGATGATACTTGGTGGTAATGATCAGTTCACTAATCCCACTTGGCTGCCCAACTTTCACTCTTCTAGGTTCAAGCGTTCCTTTCCAGTAACACTTTGAATTTTTAGGTTTCACTCTGTTTTCTGCTATATAGATAGATGTGTTTGCAACTCTAAATCAAACACGGTATGTGCTAGCTCCGTGAAACTTGACAAAATTAAGTAGTCCATAGTTCTATCTCTATGGTTTGTTTCTTCTTGAAGTACCCCATGCAGAGACTGGCGAAAAACACTTTCGTTTGAAAGGGGTTGCCAAGCTTCCAAAAAACTACTAGTTTGCTGAAATCTCAGCAAACATTTTTTCACCAAATCTTGATGATACTTGGTGGTAATGATCAGTTCACTAATCCCACTTGGCTGCCCAATTTTTATTCTTATAGGTTGAAGCATTCGTTTCCAGTAACAGTTTGAATTTTTTTTTTCACTCTGTTTTCTCCTATAGATAGCTGTGTTTGGAATTCTAAATCAAACATGGTTTGTACTAGCTGCTTGAAACTTGACCAAATGAAGTAGTTCTATGTTCTATCTCTATGGTTTGTTTCCTCTTGAAGTACCCCATGCAGAGACTGGCGAAAAACACTTTCGTTTGAAAGGGGTTGCCAAGCTTCCAAAAAAATACTAGTTTGCTGAAATCTCAGCAAATATTTTTTCACCAAAACTTGATGATACTTGTTGGTAATGATCATTTCACTAATCCCAATTGGCAGCCCAACTTTCACTCTTCTAGGTTCAAGCGTTCGTTTCCAGTAACACTTTGAATTTTTAGGTTTCACTCTGTTTTCTGCTATATAGATAGATGTGTTTGAAACTCTAAATCAAACACGGTTTGTGCTAGCTCCTTGAAACTTGACCAAATGAAGTAGTTCTATGTTCTATCTCTATGGTTTGTTTCCTCTTGAAGTACCCCATGCAGAGACTGGCGATAAACACTTTCGTTTGAAAGGGGTGGCCAAGCTTCCAAAAAACTACTAGTTTGCTGAAATCTCAGCAAACATTTTTTCACCAAATTTTGATGATACTTGGTGGTAATGATCAGTTCACTAAGCCCACTTGGCTGCCCAATTTTTACTCTTCTAGGTTCAAGCGTTCGTTTCCAGTAACACTTTGAATTTTTAGGTTTCACTCTGTTTTCTGCTATATAGATAGATGTGTTTGAAACTCTAAATCAAACACGGTTTGTGCTAGCTCCTTGAAACTTTACCAAATGAAGTAGTTCTATGTTCCATCTCTATGGTTTGTTTCCTCTTGAAGTACCGCATGCAGAGACTGGCGAAAAACACTTTCGTTTGAAAGGGGTTGCCAAGCTTCCAAAAAACTACTAGTTTGCTGAAATCTCAGCAAACATTTTTTCACCAAATCTTGATGATACTTGGTGGTAATGATCAGTTCACTAATCCCACTTGGCTGCCCAATTTTTATTCTTCTAGGTTGAAGCATTCGTTTCCAGTAACAGTTTGAATTTTTTTTTCACTCTGTTTTCTCCTATAGATAGCTGTGCTTGGAATTCTAAATCAAACATGGTTTGTACTAGCTGCTTGAAACTTGACCAAATGAAGTAGTTCTAAGTTCTATCTCTATGGTTTGTTTCCTCTTGAAGTACCCCATGCAGAGACTGGCGAAAAACACTTTCATTTGAAAGGGGTTGCCAAGCTTCCAAAAAAATACTAGTTTGCTGAAATCTCAGCAAATATTTTTTCACCAAAACTTGATGATACTTGTTGGTAATGATCAGTTCACTAATCCCAATTGGCAGCCCAACTTTCATTCTTCTAGGTTCAAGCGTTCGTTTCCAGTAACACTTTGAATTTTTAGGTTTCACTCTGTTTTCTGCTATATAGATAGATGTGTTTGAAACTCTAAATCAAACACGGTTTGTGCTAGCTCCTTGAAACTTGACCAAATGAAGTAGTTCTATGTTCTAT
>NW_027511558.1:0-24047 GCF_048772815.1 Callospermophilus lateralis | reverse complement strand
AGTGGTTATGAAAATTCCAACTTTCGTCCCAATCCCGGTCACTGCGGATCCTGATAGATTCCCTATTGTTGAGCTACTTAGAGTCCGCAGAGATTTTGGAATCACAGCGGCTATAGTGACAGCCGTGGCGATATCTGCTGCTGCAGCGGTTACGGCCGGAATGGCTATGGCCAATCAAGTACAAACTGCTGCCACCAGTAATCAAGTTGTCCAACAAACTTCCACCATACTTGAATCCCAAAATACAATTAATCAACATATTTTGTCAGGGATTTTAGCTGCCAACCAAAGAATAGATTTACTCCAAACTCAGGTAGAAGAATTGGCTGACTTAGTACTTTTGGGTTGTGTTGACCAACGTGCACATTTATGCATAACCTCTGTCAGATTTAATGATTCCAGGAATGCTTCCTGCATCATTGGCGAATATTTGGCTGGAAATTGGTCCATGGAAGCGGAAGACATGATCCAGTCTCAACTAACCCAGATAGCTGTCTTGAATAACACCCGTGTTGATCCCGTGACTTTGGGTCAATTCACCGATTGGATATCTTCTGCTTTTTCCTTTTTTAAAGAGTGGGTGGGGGTAGGCATTTTTGGTGCAATGTGTTGCTTCGGTATGTTTCTCTGTTTGTGGTTTCTCTGTCGCCTCAAGGCCCGCAATGCTCACGATAAGGCTATGATCATCCAAGCTCTTGCAGCTTTAGAAAATGGCAATTCACCTCAAGTCTGGCTTGCGCAGCTTAAACAGTAAATCTTTGACATGGTCGTTGCACCCCAAGTTATTATAACATTGCACTGGGATCGGCATGTCTTTCCTCGTTATTCTCTTAGTGTTGGAAAGCCCTTGCACTCTGCCGGTCTTGCTGCCATTGCACGCAGGTGGGTTTCCACACTAATACTTCTCTATCGCCTTAAAGTCCGTGCCTTTCTTCCAGGGTGCTGTCAACTCGTTTGTCGTTGTGTACAGCCACAGAACAGCCTCAGCTGTCCCCCTTCGTCCACCTTCATCACGATGCAGGATGCGAGGCAAAGCACTGCACTTGAGTGATCCTTCAACGGACCTCAAGGAAAGCATGTCCTATTGCATGCGAGTTTGACGTCCACACCCCCGCCCTACGAAAAAAGGCGTCGGCTGATATGGGGTCAGGTCTGGGGAAGGGCCCTCCTTAGGACTGAACCATACATTGCAGCCACTTCTGCACAGTAGGATAGGACCTCTACTTTCGCCTGCATTGTTTTATAAATTAGAAGGGGGAACTGTAGTAAGCCATTGTTGTAAATTGTGGCCGCCATTAGAAGATGGCGCCGGCTTCCACTGTGGCCTGTGATAAATCAAATTCCTTTGTGAAGAGTTGGCACGCTATCTCTTGCCACCCTATAAGAAAGAACCACGCGGCGGCTTTAGATTGGTACGTGGGAGGCTTTATTAGGCTGTGCTTGGGCCCTCAAAGGGAGGGAAGAGGAAGAAAGGGAGTCACTAAAAGATACTTAAATCAAGGCCTGAATAAACTGCTGAAATAAGATTCCTGAGTTGCGTCTTCCTTGCGGGCAAGGGGTCGCGACAGCAGCCAAGTGGACTTAGTGAACTGATCACTACCACAATGTCTCATCAAGATTGGGTGAAAAAAGGTTTGCCGAGATTTCAGAAAACCAGTACTTTTGGACGCTTGGCACACGTTTCCAATGAAAGTGTATTTAGGCAGTCTCCAGTTAGGGCTGCTTCAAGAGGAAACAAACCATAGAAACAGAACCTAAAACTACTTTATTTTGTCAATTTTCAAAAAGCTAGCACAAACCGTGTTTCATTTAGAGTTCCCAACACATCTATCTATATAGGAGAAAACAGAGTGAAACCTAAAAATTCAAACTCTTATTGGAAACGAACGCTTCAACCTAGAAGAGTGAATATTGGGCAGCCAAGTGGGCTTAGTGAACTGATCATTACCACAGAGAATCATCAAGATTGGGTGAAAAAATGTTTGCCGAGATTTCAGAAAACCAGTGCTTTTGGACGCTTGGCACACCTTTCCAATGAAAGTGTACTTAGGCAGTCTCTAGTTAGGGCTGCTTCAAGAAAAAACAAACCATGGAGACAAAACCTAAAACCACTCTATTTTGTCAATTTTCAAAGAGCTAGCACAAACCGTGTTTCATTTAGAGTTCCCAACACATCTATCTATATAGGAGAAAACAGAGTGAAACCTAAAAATTAAAACTCTTATTGGAAACGAACGCTTCAACCTAGAAGAGTGAAAATTGGGCAGCCAAGTGGACTTAGTGAACTGATCACTACCACAATGTCTCATCAAGACTGGGTGAAAAAAGGTTTGCCGAGATTTCAGAAAACCAGTACTTTTGGACGCTTGGCACACGTTTCCAATGAAAGTGTATTTAGGCACTCTCCAGTTAGGGCTGCTTCAAGAGGAAACAAACCATAGAGACAGAACCTAAAACTACTTTATTTTGTCAATTTTCAAAGAGCTAGCACAAACCGTGTTTCATTTAGAGTTCCCAACACATCTATCTATATAGGAGAAAACAGAGTGAAACCTAAAAATTCAAACTCTTATTGGAAACGAACGCTTCAACCTAGAAGAGTGAATATTGGGCAGCCAAGTGGGCTTAGTGAACTGATCATTACCACAGAGAATCATCAAGATTGGGTGAAAAAATGTTTGCCGAGATTTCAGAAAACCAGTGCTTTTGGACGCTTGGCACACCTTTCCAATGAAAGTGTACTTAGGCAGTCTCTAGTTAGGGCTGCTTCAAGAAAAAACAAACCATGGAGACAAAACCTAAAACCACTCTATTTTGTCAATTTTCAAAGAGCTAGCACAAACCGTGTTTCATTTAGAGTTCCCAACACATCTATCTATATAGGAGAAAACAGAGTGAAACCTAAAAATTCAAACTCTTACTGGAATCGAACGCTTCAACCTAGAAGAGTGAAAATTGGGCAGCCAAGTGGACTTAGTGAACTGATCACTAACACAATGTCTCATCAAGATTGGGTGAAAAAAGGTTTGCCGAGATTTCAGAAAACCAGTACTTTTGGACGCTTGGCACACGTTTCCAATGAAAGTGTATTTAGGCAGTCTCCAGTTAGGGCTGGTTCAAGAGGAAACAAACCATAGAGACAGAACCTAAAACTACTTTATTTTGTCAATTTTCAAAGAGCTAGCACAAACCGTGTTTCATTTAGAGTTCCCAACACATCTATCTATATAGGAGAAAACAGAGTGAAACCTAAAAATTCAAACTCTTACTGGAATCGAACGCTTCAACCTAGAAGAGTGAAAATTGGGCAGCCAAGTGGACTTAGTGAACTGATCACTACCACAATGTCTCATCAAGATTGGGTGAAAAAAGGTTTGCCGTGATTTCAGAAAACCAGTACTTTTGGACGCTTGGCACACCTTTCAAATGAAAATGTCTTTAGGCAGGCTCTGCTTAGGGCTGCTTCAAGAGGAAACAAAACTTAGAGACAGAACTTAGAACTACTTTATTTTGTCAATTTTCAAAGAGCTAGCACAAACCGTGTTTCATTTAGAGTTTCCAACACATCTATCTATATAGGAGAAAACAGAGTGAAACCTAAAAATTCAAACTCTTACTGGAAACGAACGCTTCAACCTAGAAGAGTGAAAATTTGGCAGCCAAGTGGGCTTAGTGAACTGATCACTACCACAGAGAATCATCAATATTGGGTTAAAAAAATGTTTGCAGAGATTTCAGAAAACCAGTACTTTTGGACGCTTGGCACACCTTTCCAATGAAAGTGTATTTAGGCAGTCTCCAGTTAGGGCTGCTTCAAGAGGAAACAAACCATAGAGACAGAACCTAAAACTACTTTATTTTGTCAATTTTCAAAGAGCTAGCACAAACCGTGTTTCATTTAGAGTTCCCAACACATCTATATATATAGGAGAAAACAGAGTGAAACCTAAAAATTCAAACTCTTACTGGAAACGAACACTTCAACCTAGAAGAGTGAAAATTGGGCAGCCAAGTGGACTTAGTGAACTGATCACTACCACAATGTCTCATCAAGATTGGGTGAAAAAAGGTTTGCCGAGATTTCAGAAAACCAGTACTTTGGACGCTTGGCACACGTTTCCAATGAAAGTGTATTTAGGCAGTCTCCAGTTAGGGCTGCTTCAAGAGGAAACAAACCATAGAGACAGAACCTAAAACTACTTTATTTTGTCAATTTTCAAAGAGCTAGCACAAACCGTGTTTCATTTAGAGTTCCCAACACATCTATCTATATAGGAGAAAACAGAGAGAAACCTAAAAATTCAAACTCTTACTGGAAACGAACGCTTCAACCTAGAAGAGTGAAAATTGGGCAGCCAAGTGGACTTAGTGAACTGATCATTACCACAGAGAATCATCAAGATTGGGTGAAAAAATGTTTGCCGAGATTTCAGAAAACCAGTACTTTTGGACGCTTGGCACACGTTTCCAATCAAAGTGTATTTCGGCAGTCTCTAGTTAGGGCTGCTTCAAGAGGAAACAAACCATAGAGACAGAACCTAAATCTACTTTATTTTGTCAATTTTCAAAGAGCTAGCACAAACCGTGTTTCATTTACAGTTCCCAACACATCTATCTATATAGGAGAAAACAGAGTGAAACCTAAAAATTCAATCTCTTACTGGAAACGAACGCTTCAACCTAGAAGAGTGAAAATTGGGCCAGCCAAGTGTACTTAGTGAACTGATCACTACCACAATGTCTCATCAAGATTGGGTGAAAAAAGGTTTGCCGAGATTTCAGAAAACCAGTACTTTTGGACGCTTGGCACACGTTTCCAATCAAAGTGTATTTAGGCAGTCTCCAGTTAGGGCTGCTTCAAGAGGAAACAAACCATAGAGACAGAACCTAAAACTATTTTATTTTGTCAATTTTCAAAGAGCTAGCACAAACCGTGTTTCATTTAGAGTTCCCAACACATCTATCTATATAGGAGAAAACAGAGTGAAACCTAAAATTCAAACTCTTATTGGAAACGAACGCTTCAACCTAGAAGAGTGAAAATTGGGCAGCCAAGTGGACTTAGTGAACTGATCACTACCACAATGTCTCATCAAGATTGGGTGAAAAAAGGTTTGCCGAGATTTCAGAAAACCAGTACTTTTGGACGATGGCCACACCTTTCCAATGAAAATGTCTTTAGGCAGTCTCTGCTTAGGCCTGCTTCAAGATGAAACAACCTTAGAGACAGAACTTAGAACTACTTTATTTTGTCAATTTTCAAAGAGCTAGCACAAACCGTGTTTCATTCAGAGTTCCCAACACATCTATCTATATAGGAGAAAACAGAGTGAAAACTAGAAATTCAAACTCTTACTGGAAACGAACGCTTCAACCTAGAAGAGTGAAAATTGGGCCGCCAAGTGGACTTAGTTAACTGATCACTACCACAATGTCTCATCAAGATTGGGTGAAAAAAGGTTTGCCGAGATTTCAGAAAACCAGTACTTTTGGACGCTTGGCACACGTTTCCAATGAAAGTGTATTTAGGCAGTCTCCAGTTAGGGCTGCTTCAAGAGGAAACAAACCATAGAAACAGAACCTAAAACTACTTTATTTTGTCAATTTTCAAAAAGCTAGCACAAACCGTGTTTCATTTAGAGTTCCCAACACATCTATCTATATAGGAGAAAACAGAGTGAAACCTAAAAATTCAAACTCTTATTGGAAACGAACGCTTCAACCTAGAAGAGTGAATATTGGGCAGCCAAGTGGGCTTAGTGAACTGATCATTACCACAGAGAATCATCAAGATTGGGTGAAAAAATGTTTGCCGAGATTTCAGAAAACCAGTGCTTTTGGACGCTTGGCACACCTTTCCAATGAAAGTGTACTTAGGCAGTCTCTAGTTAGGGCTGCTTCAAGAAAAAACAAACCATGGAGACAAAACCTAAAACCACTCTATTTTGTCAATTTTCAAAGAGCTAGCACAAACCGTGTTTCATTTAGAGTTCCCAACACATCTATCTATATAGGAGAAAACAGAGTGAAACCTAAAAATTAAAACTCTTATTGGAAACGAACGCTTCAACCTAGAAGAGTGAAAATTGGGCAGCCAAGTGGACTTAGTGAACTGATCACTACCACAATGTCTCATCAAGACTGGGTGAAAAAAGGTTTGCCGAGATTTCAGAAAACCAGTACTTTTGGACGCTTGGCACACGTTTCCAATGAAAGTGTATTTAGGCACTCTCCAGTTAGGGCTGCTTCAAGAGGAAACAAACCATAGAGACAGAACCTAAAACTACTTTATTTTGTCAATTTTCAAAGAGCTAGCACAAACCGTGTTTCATTTAGAGTTCCCAACACATCTATCTATATAGGAGAAAACAGAGTGAAACCTAAAAATTCAAACTCTTATTGGAAACGAACGCTTCAACCTAGAAGAGTGAATATTGGGCAGCCAAGTGGGCTTAGTGAACTGATCATTACCACAGAGAATCATCAAGATTGGGTGAAAAAATGTTTGCCGAGATTTCAGAAAACCAGTGCTTTTGGACGCTTGGCACACCTTTCCAATGAAAGTGTACTTAGGCAGTCTCTAGTTAGGGCTGCTTCAAGAAAAAACAAACCATGGAGACAAAACCTAAAACCACTCTATTTTGTCAATTTCAAAGAGCTAGCACAAACCGTGTTTCATTTAGAGTTCCCAACACATCTATCTATATAGGAGAAAACAGAGTGAAACCTAAAAATTCAAACTCTTACTGGAATCGAACGCTTCAACCTAGAAGAGTGAAAATTGGGCAGCCAAGTGGACTTAGTGAACTGATCACTAAACACAATGTCTCATCAAGATTGGGTGAAAAAAGGTTTGCCGAGATTTCAGAAAACCAGTACTTTTGGACGCTTGGCACACGTTTCCAATGAAAGTGTATTTAGGCAGTCTCCAGTTAGGGCTGGTTCAAGAGGAAACAAACCATAGAGACAGAACCTAAAACTACTTTATTTTGTCAATTTTCAAAGAGCTAGCACAAACCGTGTTTCATTTAGAGTTCCCAACACATCTATTTATATAGGAGAAAACAGAGTGAAACCTAAAAATTCAAACTCTTACTGGAATCGAACGCTTCAACCTAGAAGAGTGAAAATTGGGCAGCCAAGTGGACTTAGTGAACTGATCACTACCACAATGTCTCATCAAGATTGGGTGAAAAAAGGTTTGCCGTGATTTCAGAAAACCAGTACTTTTGGACGCTTGGCACACCTTTCAAATGAAAATGTCTTTAGGCAGGCTCTGCTTAGGGCTGCTTCAAGAGGAAACAAAACTTAGAGACAGAACTTAGAACTACTTTATTTTGTCAATTTTCAAAGAGCTAGCACAAACCGTGTTTCATTTAGAGTTTCCAACACATCTATCTATATAGGAGAAAACAGAGTGAAACCTAAAAATTCAAACTCTTACTGGAAACGAACGCTTCAACCTAGAAGAGTGAAAATTTGGCAGCCAAGTGGGCTTAGTGAACTGATCACTACCACAGAGAATCATCAATATTGGGTTAAAAAAATGTTTGCAGAGATTTCAGAAAACCAGTACTTTTGGACGCTTGGCACACCTTTCCAATGAAAGTGTATTTAGGCAGTCTCCAGTTAGGGCTGCTTCAAGAGGAAACAAACCATAGAGACAGAACCTAAAACTACTTTATTTTGTCAATTTTCAAAGAGCTAGCACAAACCGTGTTTCATTTAGAGTTCCCAACACATCTATATATATAGGAGAAAACAGAGTGAAACCTAAAAATTCAAACTCTTACTGGAAACGAACACTTCAACCTAGAAGAGTGAAAATTGGGCAGCCAAGTGGACTTAGTGAACTGATCACTACCACAATGTCTCATCAAGATTGGGTGAAAAAAGGTTTGCCGAGATTTCAGAAAACCAGTACTTTGGACGCTTGGCACACGTTTCCAATGAAAGTGTAATTAGGCAGTCTCCAGTTAGGGCTGCTTCAAGAGGAAACAAACCATAGAGACAGAACCTAAAACTACTTTATTTTGTCAATTTTCAAAGAGCTAGCACAAACCGTGTTTCATTTAGAGTTCCCAACACATCTATCTATATAGGAGAAAACAGAGAGAAACCTAAAAATTCAAACTCTTACTGGAAACGAACGCTTCAACCTAGAAGAGTGAAAATTGGGCAGCCAAGTGGACTTAGTGAACTGATCATTACCACAGAGAATCATCAAGATTGGGTGAAAAAATGTTTGCCGAGATTTCAGAAAACCAGTACTTTTGGACGCTTGGCACACGTTTCCAATCAAAGTGTATTTCGGCAGTCTCTAGTTAGGGCTGCTTCAAGAGGAAACAAACCATAGAGACAGAACCTAAATCTACTTTATTTTGTCAATTTTCAAAGAGCTAGCACAAACCGTGTTTCATTTACAGTTCCCAACACATCTATCTATATAGGAGAAAACAGAGTGAAACCTAAAAATTCAATCTCTTACTGGAAACGAACGCTTCAACCTAGAAGAGTGAAAATTGGGCAGCCAAGTGTACTTAGTGAACTGATCACTACCACAATGTCTCATCAAGATTGGGTGAAAAAAGGTTTGCCGAGATTTCAGAAAACCAGTACTTTTGGACGCTTGGCACACGTTTCCAATCAAAGTGTATTTAGGCAGTCTCCAGTTAGGGCTGCTTCAAGAGGAAACAAACCATAGAGACAGAACCTAAAACTATTTTATTTTGTCAATTTTCAAAGAGCTAGCACAAACCGTGTTTCATTTAGAGTTCCCAACACATCTATCTATATAGGAGAAAACAGAGTGAAACCTAAAAATTCAAACTCTTATTGGAAACGAACGCTTCAACCTAGAAGAGTGAAAATTGGGCAGCCAAGTGGACTTAGTGAACTGATCACTACCACAATGTCTCATCAAGATTGGGTGAAAAAAGGTTTGCCGAGATTTCAGAAAACCAGTACTTTTGGACGATGGCCACACCTTTCCAATGAAAATGTCTTTAGGCAGTCTCTGCTTAGGCCTGCTTCAAGATGAAACAACCTTAGAGACAGAACTTAGAACTACTTTATTTTGTCAATTTTCAAAGAGCTAGCACAAACCGTGTTTCATTCAGAGTTCCCAACACATCTATCTATATAGGAGAAAACAGAGTGAAAACTAGAAATTCAAACTCTTACTGGAAACGAACGCTTCAACCTAGAAGAGTGAAAATTGGGCCGCCAAGTGGACTTAGTTAACTGATCACTACCACAATGTCTCATCAAGATTGGGTGAAAAAAGGTTTGCCGAGATTTCAGAAAACCAGTACTTTTGGACGCTTGGCACACGTTTCCAATGAAAGTGTATTTAGGCAGTCTCCAGTTAGGGCTGCTTCAAGAGGAAACAAACCATAGAGACAGAACCTAAAATTACTTTATTTTGTCAATTTTCAAAGAGCTAGCACAAACCGTGTTTCATTTAGAGTTCCCAACACATCTATCTATATAGGAAAAAACAGAGTGAAACCTAAAAATTCAAACTCTTACTGGAAAAGAACGCTTCAACTTAGAAGAGTGAAAATTGGGCAGCCAAGTGGGCGTAGAGAACTGGTCACTACCACAGAGAATCATCCAGATTGGGTGAAAAAATGTTTGCCGAGATTTTAGAAAACCAGTACTTTTGGACGCTTGGCACACCTTTCCAATGAAAATGTCTTTAGGCAGGCTCTGCTTAGGGCTGCTTCAAGAGGAAACAAACCATAGAGACAGAACCTAAATCTACTTTATTTTGTCAATTTTCAAAGAGCTAGCACAAGCCGTTTTTCATTTAGAGTTCCCAACACATCTATCTATATAGGAGAAAACAGAGTGAAACCTAAAAATTCAAACTCTTACTGGAAACGAACGCTTCAACCTAGAAGAGTGAAAATTGGGCAGCCAAGTGTACGTAGTGAACTGATCACTAAAACAATGTCTCATCAAGATTGGGTGAAAAAAGGTTTGCCGAGATTTCAGAAAAGCAGTATTTTTGGACGCTTGGCACACGTTTCCAATGAAAGTGTATTTAGGCAGTCTCCAGTTAGGGCTGCTTCAAGAGGAAACAAACCATAGAGACAGAACCTAAAACTACTTTATTTTGTCAATTTTCAAAGAGCTAGCACAAACCGTGTTTCATTTAGAGTTCCCAACACATCTATCTATATAGGAGAAAACAGAGTGAAACCTAAAAATTCAAACTCTTACTGGAAACGAACGCTTCAACTTAGAAGAGTGAAAATTGGGCAGCCAAGTGGGCGTAGAGAACTGGTCACTACCACAGAGAATCATCCAGATTGGGTGAAAAAATGTTTGCCGAGATTTTAGAAAACCAGTACTTTTGGACGCTTGGCACACCTTTCCAATGAAAATGTCTTTAGGCAGGCTCTGCTTAGGACTGCTTCAAGGGGAAACAAACCTTAGAGACAGAACTTAGAACTACTTTATTTTGTCAATATTCAAAGAGCTAGCACAAACCGTGTTTCATTTAGAGTTCCCAACACATCTATCTATATAGGAGAAAACAGAGTGAAACCTAAAAATTCAAACTCTTACTGGAATCGAACGCTTCAACCTAGAAGAGTGAAAATTGGGCAGCCAAGTGGACTTAGTGAACTGATCACTACCACAATGTCTCATCAAATTGGGTGAAAAAAGGTTTGCCGTGATTTCAGAAAACCAGTACTTTTGGACGCTTGGCACACCTTTTCAATGAAAATGTCTTTAGGCAGGCTCTGCTTAGGGCTGCTTCAAGAGGAAACAAACCTTAGAGACAGAACTTAGAACTACTTTATTTTGTCAATTTTCAAAGAGCTAGCACAAACCGTGTTTCATTTAGAGTTTCCAACACATCTATCTATATAGGAGAAAACAGAGTGAAACCTAAAAATTCAAACTCTTACTGGAAACGAACGCTTCAACCTAGAAGAGTGAAAATTTGGCAGCCAAGTGGGCTTAGTGAACTGATCACTACCACAGAGAATCATCAATATTGGGTTAAAAAAATGTTTGCAGAGATTTCAGAAAACCAGTACTTTTGGACGCTTGGCACACCTTTCCAATGAAAGTGTATTTAGGCAGTCTCCAGTTAGGGCTGCTTCAAGAGGAAACAAACCATAGAGACAGAACCTAAAACTACTTTATTTTGTCAATTTTCAAAGAGCTAGCACAAACCGTGTTTCATTTAGAGTTCCCAACACATCTATATATATAGGAGAAAACAGAGTGAAACCTAAAAATTCAAACTCTTACTGGAAACGAACACTTCAACCTAGAAGAGTGAAAATTGGGCAGCCAAGTGGACTTAGTGAACTGATCACTACCACAATGTCTCATCAAGATTGGGTGAAAAAAGGTTTGCCGAGATTTCAGAAAACCAGTACTTTGGACGCTTGGCACACGTTTCCAATGAAAGTGTAATTAGGCAGTCTCCAGTTAGGGCTGCTTCAAGAGGAAACAAACCATAGAGACAGAACCTAAAACTACTTTATTTTGTCAATTTTCAAAGAGCTAGCACAAACCGTGTTTCATTTAGAGTTCCCAACACATCTATCTATATAGGAGAAAACAGAGAGAAACCTAAAAATTCAAACTCTTACTGGAAACGAACGCTTCAACCTAGAAGAGTGAAAATTGGGCAGCCAAGTGGACTTAGTGAACTGATCATTACCACAGAGAATCATCAAGATTGGGTGAAAAAATGTTTGCCGAGATTTCAGAAAACCAGTACTTTTGGACGCTTGGCACACGTTTCCAATCAAAGTGTATTTCGGCAGTCTCTAGTTAGGGCTGCTTCAAGAGGAAACAAACCATAGAGACAGAACCTAAATCTACTTTATTTTGTCAATTTTCAAAGAGCTAGCACAAACCGTGTTTCATTTACAGTTCCCAACACATCTATCTATATAGGAGAAAACAGAGTGAAACCTAAAAATTCAATCTCTTACTGGAAACGAACGCTTCAACCTAGAAGAGTGAAAATTGGGCAGCCAAGTGTACTTAGTGAACTGATCACTACCACAATGTCTCATCAAGATTGGGTGAAAAAAGGTTTGCCGAGATTTCAGAAAACCAGTACTTTTGGACGCTTGGCACACGTTTCCAATCAAAGTGTATTTAGGCAGTCTCCAGTTAGGGCTGCTTCAAGAGGAAACAAACCATAGAGACAGAACCTAAAACTATTTTATTTTGTCAATTTTCAAAGAGCTAGCACAAACCGTGTTTCATTTAGAGTTCCCAACACATCTATCTATATAGGAGAAAACAGAGTGAAACCTAAAAATTCAAACTCTTATTGGAAACGAACGCTTCAACCTAGAAGAGTGAAAATTGGGCAGCCAAGTGGACTTAGTGAACTGATCACTACCACAATGTCTCATCAAGATTGGGTGAAAAAAGGTTTGCCGAGATTTCAGAAAACCAGTACTTTTGGACGATGGCCACACCTTTCCAATGAAAATGTCTTTAGGCAGTCTCTGCTTAGGCCTGCTTCAAGATGAAACAACCTTAGAGACAGAACTTAGAACTACTTTATTTTGTCAATTTTCAAAGAGCTAGCACAAACCGTGTTTCATTCAGAGTTCCCAACACATCTATCTATATAGGAGAAAACAGAGTGAAAACTAGAAATTCAAACTCTTACTGGAAACGAACGCTTCAACCTAGAAGAGTGAAAATTGGGCCGCCAAGTGGACTTAGTTAACTGATCACTACCACAATGTCTCATCAAGATTGGGTGAAAAAAGGTTTGCCGAGATTTCAGAAAACCAGTACTTTTGGACGCTTGGCACACGTTTCCAATGAAAGTGTATTTAGGCAGTCTCCAGTTAGGGCTGCTTCAAGAGGAAACAAACCATAGAGACAGAACCTAAAATTACTTTATTTTGTCAATTTTCAAAGAGCTAGCACAAACCGTGTTTCATTTAGAGTTCCCAACACATCTATCTATATAGGAAAAAACAGAGTGAAACCTAAAAATTCAAACTCTTACTGGAAAAGAACGCTTCAACTTAGAAGAGTGAAAATTGGGCAGCCAAGTGGGCGTAGAGAACTGGTCACTACCACAGAGAATCATCCAGATTGGGTGAAAAAATGTTTGCCGAGATTTTAGAAAACCAGTACTTTTGGACGCTTGGCACACCTTTCCAATGAAAATGTCTTTAGGCAGGCTCTGCTTAGGGCTGCTTCAAGAGGAAACAAACCATAGAGACAGAACCTAAATCTACTTTATTTTGTCAATTTTCAAAGAGCTAGCACAAGCCGTTTTTCATTTAGAGTTCCCAACACATCTATCTATATAGGAGAAAACAGAGTGAAACCTAAAAATTCAAACTCTTACTGGAAACGAACGCTTCAACCTAGAAGAGTGAAAATTGGGCAGCCAAGTGTACGTAGTGAACTGATCACTAAAACAATGTCTCATCAAGATTGGGTGAAAAAAGGTTTGCCGAGATTTCAGAAAAGCAGTATTTTTGGACGCTTGGCACACGTTTCCAATGAAAGTGTATTTAGGCAGTCTCCAGTTAGGGCTGCTTCAAGAGGAAACAAACCATAGAGACAGAACCTAAAACTACTTTATTTTGTCAATTTTCAAAGAGCTAGCACAAACCGTGTTTCATTTAGAGTTCCCAACACATCTATCTATATAGGAGAAAACAGAGTGAAACCTAAAAATTCAAACTCTTACTGGAAACGAACGCTTCAACTTAGAAGAGTGAAAATTGGGCAGCCAAGTGGGCGTAGAGAACTGGTCACTACCACAGAGAATCATCCAGATTGGGTGAAAAAATGTTTGCCGAGATTTTAGAAAACCAGTACTTTTGGACGCTTGGCACACCTTTCCAATGAAAATGTCTTTAGGCAGGCTCTGCTTAGGACTGCTTCAAGGGGAAACAAACCTTAGAGACAGAACTTAGAACTACTTTATTTTGTCAATATTCAAAGAGCTAGCACAAACCGTGTTTCATTTAGAGTTCCCAACACATCTATCTATATAGGAGAAAACAGAGTGAAACCTAAAAATTCAAACTCTTACTGGAATCGAACGCTTCAACCTAGAAGAGTGAAAATTGGGCAGCCAAGTGGACTTAGTGAACTGATCACTACCACAATGTCTCATCAAATTGGGTGAAAAATGGTTTGCCGAGATTTCAGAAAACCAGTACTTTTGGACGCTTGGCACACCTTTTCAATGAAAATGTCTTTAGGCAGGCTCTGCTTAGGGCTGCTTCAAGAGGAAACAAACCTTAGAGACAGAACTTAGAACTACTTTATTTTGTCAATTTTCAAAGAGCTAGCACAAACCGTGTTTCATTTAGAGTTTCCAACACATCTATCTATATAGGAGAAAACAGAGTGAAACCTAAAAATTCAAACTCTTACTGGAAACGAACGCTTCAACCTAGAAGAGTGAAAATTGGGCAGCCAAGTGGACTTAGTGAACTGATCATTACCACAGAGAATCATCAAGATTGGGTGAAAAAATGTTTGCCGAGATTTCAGAAAACCAGTACTTTTGGACGCTTGGCACACCTTTCCAATGAAAATGTCTTTAGGCAGGCTCTGCTTAGGGCTGCTTCAAGAGGAAACAAACCATAGAGACAGAACCTAAATCTACTTTATTTTGTCAATTGTCAAAGAGCTAGCATAAGCCGTGTTTCATTTAGAGTTCCAAACACATCTATCTATATAGGAGAAAACACAGTGAAACCTAAAAATTCAAACTCTTACTGGAAACACACGCTTCCTCCGAGAAGAGTGAAAATTTGGCAGTCAAGTGGGCTTAGTGAACTGATCACTACCACAGAGAATCATCAATATTGGGTGAAAAAATGTTTGCCGAGATTTCAGAAAACCAGTACTTTTGGACGCTGGCCACACCTTTCCAATGAAAATGTCTTTAGGCAGTCTCTGCTTAGGGCTGCTTCAAGAGGAAACAACCTTAGAGACAGAACTTAGAACTACTTTATTTTGTCAATTTTCAAAGAGCTAGCACAAACCGTGTTTCATTTAGAGTTCCCAACACTTCTATCTATATTGGAGAAAACAGAGTGAAACCTAAAAATTCAGTCTCTTACTGGAAACGAACGCTTCAACCTAGAAGAGTGAAAATTGGGCAGCCAAGTGGACTTAGTGAACTGATCATTACCACAGAGAATCATCAAGATTGGGTGAAAAAATGTTTGCCGAGATTTCAGAAAACCAGTACTTTTGGACGCTTGGCACACGTTTCCAATTAAAGTGTATTTCGGCAGTCTCTAGTTAGGGCTGCTTCAAGAGGAAACACCATAGAGACAGAACCTAAATCTACTTTATTTTGTCAATTTTCAAAGAGCTAGCACAAACCGTGTTTCATTTAGAGTTCCCAACACATCTATCTATATAGGAGAAAACAGAGTGAAACCTAAAAATTCAATCTCTTACTGGAAACGAACGCTTCAACCTAGAAGAGTGAAAATTGGGCAGCCAAGTGGACTTAGTGAACTGATCATTACCACAGAGAATCATCAAGATTGGGTGAAAAAATGTATGCCAAGATTTCAGAAAACCAGTACTTTTGGACGCTTGGCACACGTTTCCAATCAAAGTGTATTTAGGCAGTCTCCAGTTAGGGCTGCTTCAAGAGGAAACAAAGCATAGAGACAGAACCTAAAACTACTTTATTTTGTCAATTTTCAAAGAGCTAGCACAAACCGTGTTTCATTTAGAGTTCCCAACACATCAATCTATATAGGAGAAAACAGAGTGAAACCTAAAAATTCAAACTCTTATTGGAAACGAACGCTTCAACATAGAAGAGTGAATATTGGGCAGCCAAGTGGGTTTAGTGAACTGATCATTACCATAGAGAATCATCAAGATTGGGTGAAAAAATGTTTGCCGAGATTTCAGAAAACCAGTGCTTTTGGACGCTTGGCACACCTTTCCAATGAAAGTGTACTTAGGCAGTCTCTAGTTAGGGCTGCTTCAAGAGGAAACAAACCATAGAGACAGAACTTAGAACTACTTTATTTTGTCAATTTTCAAAGAGCTAGCACAAACCGTGTTTCATTTAGAGTTCCAAACACATCTATCTACATAAGAGAAAACAGAGTGAAACCTAAAAATTCAAACTCTTACTGGAAACGAACGCTTCAACCTAGAAGAGTGAAAATTGGGCGGCCAAGTGGACTTAGTGAACTGATCATTACCACAGAGAATCATCAAGATTGGGTGAAAAAATGTTTGACGAGATTTCAGAAAACCAGTAATTTTGGACGATTGGCACACGTTTCCAATGAAAGCGTATTTAGGCAGTCTCTAGTTAGGGCTGCTTCAAGAGAAAACAAACCATAGAGACAGAACCTAAATCTACTTTATTTTGTCAATTTTCAAAGAGCTAGCACAAACCGTGTTTCATTTAGAGTTCCCAACACATCTATGTATATAGGAGAAAACAGAGTGAACCCTAAAAATTCAAACTCTTACTGGAATCGAACGCTTCAACCTAGAAGAGTGAAAATTGGGCAGCCAAGTGGACTTAGTGAACAGATCACTACCACAGAGAATCATCAAGATTGGGTGAAAAAAATTTTGTCGAGATTTCAGAAAGCCAGTACTTTTGGACGCTTGGCACACCTTTCCAATGAAAGTGTATTTAGGCAGTCTCTAGTTAGGGCTGCTTCAAGAGGAAACAAACCATAGAGACAACTTAGAACTACTTTATTTTGTCAATTTTCAAAGAGCTAGCACAAACCGTGTTTCATTTAGAGTTCCCAACACATCTATCTATATAGGAGAAAACAAAGTGAAACCTAAAAATTCAAACTATTAGTGGAAACGAACGCTTAAACCTAGAATAGTGAAAATTTGGCAGCCAAGTGTGCTTAGTGAACTGATCATTACCACAATGTCTCATCAAGATTGGGTGAAAAAAGGTTTGCCGAGATTTCAGAAAACCAGTAAATTTGGACGCTTGGCACACGTTTCCAATGAAAGTGTATTTTTATTCAGTCTCTAGTTAGGGCTGCTTCAAGAGAAAACAAACCATAGAGACAGAACCTAAATCTACTTTATTTTGTCAATTTTCAAAGAGCTAGCACAAACCGTGTTTCATTTAGAGTTCCAAACACATCTATCTATATAGGAGCAAACACAGTGAAACCTAAAAATTCAAACTATTACTGGAAACGAACGCTTCAACCTAGAAGAGTGAAAATTGGAAAGCCAAGTTGACTTAGTGAACTGATCATTACCATAGAGAATCATCAAGATTGGGTGAAAAAATGTTTGCCGAGATTTCAGAAAACCAGTGCTTTTGGACGCTTGGCACACCTTTCCAATGAAAGTGTACTTAGGCAGTCTCTAGTTAGGGCTGCTTCAAGAGGAAACAAACCATGGAGACAGAACCTAAAACTACTTTATTTTGTCAATTTTCAAAGAGCTAGCACAAACCGTGTTTCATTTAGAGTTCCCAACACATCTATCTATATAGGAGAAAACACAGTGAAACCTAAAAATTCAAACTCTTACTGGAAACGAACGCTTCAACCTAGAAGAGTGAAAATTGGGCAGCCAAGTGGACGTAGTGAACTGATCATTACCACAGAGAATCATCAAGATTGGGTGGAAAAATGTTTGCCGAGATTTCAGAAAACCAGTACTTTTGGACGCTTGGCACACCTTTCCAATGAAAATGTCTTTAGGCAGTCTCTGCTTAGGGCTGCTTCAAGAGGAAACAATCCTTAGAGACAGAACTTAGAACTACTTTATTTTGTCAATTTTCAAAGAGCTAGCACAAACCGTGTTTCATTTAGAGTTCCCAACACATCTATCTATATAGGAGAAAACAGAGTGAAACCTAAAAATTCAGTCTCTTACTGGAAACGAACGCTTCAACCTAGAAGAGTGAAAATTGGGCAGCCAAGTGGACGTAGTGAACTGATCATTACCACAGAGAATCATCAAGATTGGGTGGAAAAATGTTTGCCGAGATTTCAGAAAACCAGTACTTTTGGACGCTTGGCACACCTTTCCAATGAAAATGTCTTTAGGCAGTCTCTGCTTAGGGCTGCTTCAAGAGGAAACAATCCTTAGAGACAGAACTTAGAACTACTTTATTTTGTCAATTTTCAAAGAGCTAGCACAAACCGTGTTTCATTTAGATTTCCCAACACATCTATCTATATAGGAGAAAACAGAGTGAAACCTAAAAATTCAAACTCTTACTGGAAACGAACGCTTCAACCTAGAAGAGTGAAAATTGGGCAGCCAAGGGGACTTAGTGAACTGATCAAAACCACAGAGAATCATCAAGATTGGGTGAAAAAAATTTTGCCGAGATTTCAGAAAACCAGTACTTTTGGACGCTTGGCACACCTTTCCAATGAAAGTGTATTTAGGCAGTCTCTAGTTAGGGCTGCTTCAAGAGGAAACAAACCATAGAGACAGAACTTAGAACTACTTTATTTTGTCAATTTTCAAAGAGCTAGCACAAACCGTGTTTCATTTAGAGTTCCCAACAAATCTATCTATATAGGAGAAAACAGAGTGAAACCTAAAAATTCAAACTATTAGTGGAAACGAACGCTTCAACCTAGAATAGTGAATATTGGGCAGCCAAGTGGGCTTAGTGAACTGATCATTACCACATAGTCTCATCAAGATTGGGTGAAAAAAGGTTTGCCGAGATTTCAGAAAACCAGTACTTTTGGACGCTTGGCACACCTTTCCAATGAAAATGTCTTTAGGCAGTCTCTGCTTAGGGCTGCTTCAAGAGGAAACAAACCTTAGAGACAGAACTTAGAACTACTTTATTTTGTCAATTTTCAAAGAGCTAGCACAAACCGTGTTTCATTTAGAGTTCCCAACACATCTATCTATATTGGAGAAAACAGAGTGAAACCTAAAAATTCAAACTCTTTCTGGAAACAAACGCTTCAACCTAGAAGAGTGAAAATTGGGCAGCCAAGTGGACTTAGTGAACTCATCATTACCACAATGTCTCATCAAGATTGGGTGAAAAAATGTTTGCCGAGATTTCAGAAAACAAGTACTTTTGGACACTTGGCACACGTTTCCAATGAAAGTGTATTTAGGCAGTATCTAGTTCGGGCTGCTTCAAGACAAAACACACCATAGAGACAGAACCTAAATCTACTTTATTTTGTCAATTTTCAAAGAGCTAGCACAAACCGTGTTTCATTTAGAGTTCCCAACACATCTATCTATATAGGAGAAAACAGAGTGAAACCTAAAAATTCAAACTATTACTGGAAACGAACGCTTCAACCTAGAAGAGTGAAAATAGGGAAGCCAAGTTGACTTAGTGAACTGATCACTACCACAGAGAATCATCCAGATTGGGTGAAAAAATGTTTGCCGAGATTTCAGAAAACCAGTACTTTTGGACGCTTGGCACACGTTTCCAATGAAAGTGTATTTAGGCAGTCTCCAGTTAGGGCTGCTTGAAGAGGAAACAAACCATAGAGACAGAACATAAAACTAATTTATTTTGTCAATTTTCAAAGAGCTAGCACAAACCGTGTTTCATTTAGAGTTCCCAACACATCTATCTATATAGGACAAAACAGAGTGAAACCTAAAAATTCAATCTCTTACTGGAAACGAACGCTTCAACCTAGAAGAGTGAATATTGGGCAGCCAAGTTGACTGAGTGAACTGATCACTACCACAGAGAATCATCCAGATTGGGTGAAAAAATGTTTGCCGAGATTTCAGAAAACCAGTGCTTTTGGATGCTTGGCACACCTTTCCAATGAAAGTGTACTTAGGCAGTCTCTAGTTAGGGCTGCTTCAAGAGGAAACAAACCATGGAGACAGAACCTAAAACTACTTTATTTTGTCAATTTTCAAAGAGCTAGCACAAACCGTGTTTCATTTAAAGTTCCCAACACATCTATCTATATAGGAGAAAACACAGTGAAACCAAAAATTCAAACTCTTACTGGAAACGAACACTTCAACCTAGAAGAGTGAAAATTGAACAGCCAAGTGGACGTAGTGAACTGATCATTACCACAGAGAATCATCAAGATTGGGTGGAAAAGTGTTTGCCGAGATTTCAGAAAACCAGTACTTTTGGACGCTTGGCACACCTTTCCAATGAAAATGTCTTTAGGCAGTCTCTGCTTAGGGCTGCTTCAAGAGGAAACAAACCTTAGAGACAGAACTTAGAACTACTTTCTTTTGTCAATTTTCAAAGAGCTAGCACAAACCGTGTTTCATTTGGAGTTCCCAACACATCTATCTATATAGGAGAAAACAGAGTGAAACCTAAAAATTCAAACTCTTACTGGAAACGAACGCTTCAACCTAGAAGAGTGAATATTGGGCAGCCAAGTGGGCTTAGTGAACTGATCATTACCACAGAGAATTATCAAGATTGGGTGAAAAAATGTTTGCCGAGATTTCAGAAAACCAGTGCTTTTGGACGCTTGGCACACCTTTCCAATGAAAGTGTACTTAGGCAGTCTCTAGTTAGGGCTGCTTCAAGAAAAAACAAACCATGGAGACAAAACCTAAAACCACTCTATTTTGTCAATTTTCAAAGAGCTAGCACAAACCGTGTTTCATTTAGAGTTCCCAACACATCTATCTATATAGGAGAAAACAGAGTGAAACCTAAAAATTAAAACTCTTATTGGAAACGAACGCTTCAACCTAGAAGAGTGAAAATTGGGCAGCCAAGTGGACTTAGTGAACTGATCACTACCACAATGTCTCATCAAGACTGGGTAAAAAAAGGTTTGCCGAGATTTCAGAAAACCAGTACTTTTGGACGCTTGGCACACGTTTCCAATGAAAGTGTATTTAGGCACTCTCCAGTTAGGGCTGCTTCAAGAGGAAACAAACCATAGAGACAGAACCTAAAACTACTTTATTTTGTCAATTTTCAAAGAGCTAGCACAAACCGTGTTTCATTTAGAGTTCCCAACACATCTATCTATATAGGAGAAAACAGAGTGAAACCTAAAAATTCAAACTCTTATTGGAAACGAACGCTTCAACCTAGAAGAGTGAATATTGGGCAGCCAAGTGGGCTTAGTGAACTGATCATTACCACAGAGAATCATCAAGATTGGGTGAAAAAATGTTTGCCGAGATTTCAGAAAACCAGTGCTTTTGGACGCTTGGCACACCTTTCCAATGAAAGTGTACTTAGGCAGTCTCTAGTTAGGGCTGCTTCAAGAAAAAACAAACCATGGAGACAAAACCTAAAACCACTCTATTTTGTCAATTTTCAAAGAGCTAGCACAAACCGTGTTTCATTTAGAGTTCCCAACACATCTATCTATATAGGAGAAAACAGAGTGAAACCTAAAAATTCAAACTCTTACTGGAATCGAACGCTTCAACCTAGAAGAGTGAAAATTGGGCAGCCAAGTGGACTTAGTGAACTGATCACTAACACAATGTCTCATCAAGATTGGGTGAAAAAAGGTTTGCCGAGATTTCAGAAAACCAGTACTTTTGGACGCTTGGCACACGTTTCCAATGAAAGTGTATTTAGGCAGTCTCCAGTTAGGGCTGGTTCAAGAGGAAACAAACCATAGAGACAGAACCTAAAACTACTTTATTTTGTCAATTTTCAAAGAGCTAGCACAAACCGTGTTTCATTTAGAGTTCCCAACACATCTATCTATATAGGAGAAAACAGAGTGAAACCTAAAAATTCAAACTCTTACTGGAATCGAACGCTTCAACCTAGAAGAGTGAAAATTGGGCAGCCAAGTGGACTTAGTGAACTGATCACTACCACAATGTCTCATCAAGATTGGGTGAAAAAAGGTTTGCCGTGATTTCAGAAAACCAGTACTTTTGGACGCTTGGCACACCTTTCAAATGAAAATGTCTTTAGGCAGGCTCTGCTTAGGGCTGCTTCAAGAGGAAACAAAACTTAGAGACAGAACTTAGAACTACTTTATTTTGTCAATTTTCAAAGAGCTAGCACAAACCGTGTTTCATTTAGAGTTTCCAACACATCTATCTATATAGGAGAAAACAGAGTGAAACCTAAAAATTCAAACTCTTACTGGAAACGAACGCTTCAACCTAGAAGAGTGAAAATTTGGCAGCCAAGTGGGCTTAGTGAACTGATCACTACCACAGAGAATCATCAATATTGGGTTAAAAAAATGTTTGCAGAGATTTCAGAAAACCAGTACTTTTGGACGCTTGGCACACCTTTCCAATGAAAGTGTATTTAGGCAGTCTCCAGTTAGGGCTGCTTCAAGAGGAAACAAACCATAGAGACAGAACCTAAAACTACTTTATTTTGTCAATTTTCAAAGAGCTAGCACAAACCGTGTTTCATTTAGAGTTCCCAACACATCTATATATATAGGAGAAAACAGAGTGAAACCTAAAAATTCAAACTCTTACTGGAAACGAACACTTCAACCTAGAAGAGTGAAAATTGGGCAGCCAAGTGGACTTAGTGAACTGATCACTACCACAATGTCTCATCAAGATTGGGTGAAAAAAGGTTTGCCGAGATTTCAGAAAACCAGTACTTTGGACGCTTGGCACACGTTTCCAATGAAAGTGTATTTAGGCAGTCTCCAGTTAGGGCTGCTTCAAGAGGAAACAAACCATAGAGACAGAACCTAAAACTACTTTATTTTGTCAATTTTCAAAGAGCTAGCACAAACCGTGTTTCATTTAGAGTTCCCAACACATCTATCTATATAGGAGAAAACAGAGAGAAACCTAAAAATTCAAACTCTTACTGGAAACGAACGCTTCAACCTAGAAGAGTGAAAATTGGGCAGCCAAGTGGACTTAGTGAACTGATCATTACCACAGAGAATCATCAAGATTGGGTGAAAAAATGTTTGCCGAGATTTCAGAAAACCAGTACTTTTGGACGCTTGGCACACGTTTCCAATCAAAGTGTATTTCGGCAGTCTCTAGTTAGGGCTGCTTCAAGAGGAAACAAACCATAGAGACAGAACCTAAATCTACTTTATTTTGTCAATTTTCAAAGAGCTAGCACAAACCGTGTTTCATTTACAGTTCCCAACACATCTATCTATATAGGAGAAAACAGAGTGAAACCTAAAAATTCAATCTCTTACTGGAAACGAACGCTTCAACCTAGAAGAGTGAAAATTGGGCAGCCAAGTGTACTTAGTGAACTGATCACTACCACAATGTCTCATCAAGATTGGGTGAAAAAAGGTTTGCCGAGATTTCAGAAAACCAGTACTTTTGGACGCTTGGCACACGTTTCCAATCAAAGTGTATTTAGGCAGTCTCCAGTTAGGGCTGCTTCAAGAGGAAACAAACCATAGAGACAGAACCTAAAACTATTTTATTTTGTCAATTTTCAAAGAGCTAGCACAAACCGTGTTTCATTTAGAGTTCCCAACACATCTATCTATATAGGAGAAAACAGAGTGAAACCTAAAAATTCAAACTCTTATTGGAAACGAACGCTTCAACCTAGAAGAGTGAAAATTGGGCAGCCAAGTGGACTTAGTGAACTGATCACTACCACAATGTCTCATCAAGATTGGGTGAAAAAAGGTTTGCCGAGATTTCAGAAAACCAGTACTTTTGGACGATGGCCACACCTTTCCAATGAAAATGTCTTTAGGCAGTCTCTGCTTAGGCCTGCTTCAAGATGAAACAACCTTAGAGACAGAACTTAGAACTACTTTATTTTGTCAATTTTCAAAGAGCTAGCACAAACCGTGTTTCATTCAGAGTTCCCAACACATCTATCTATATAGGAAAAAACAGAGTGAAACCTAAAAATTCAAACTCTTACTGGAAAAGAACGCTTCAACTTAGAAGAGTGAAAATTGGGCAGCCAAGTGGGCGTAGAGAACTGGTCACTACCACAGAGAATCATCCAGATTGGGTGAAAAAATGTTTGCCGAGATTTTAGAAAACCAGTACTTTTGGACGCTTGGCACACCTTTCCAATGAAAATGTCTTTAGGCAGGCTCTGCTTAGGGCTGCTTCAAGAGGAAACAAACCATAGAGACAGAACCTAAATCTACTTTATTTTGTCAATTTTCAAA